>NW_018021691.1:24620-28338 GCF_002006095.1 Pseudomyrmex gracilis
AATAAATCTGTGTCCAATAATTTTGTGTCCAATAATTTGGTGTCGAATCGATCGGTGTCGAATCGTACTGTGGTCAAACGGAACACGCCCGATGGGGAGGGGTTATCTGAGTAGGAGAATGACAGAATAAAATATTATGAGGAAAGGAGATTAAGGATAGCGGAAATGGACAAAAGTAGAGTGGCAGGAGAATGGAAAGCTCAGCTGTTGATAGAGAAGGAGAGGAGGATGCAGAATAAAGAGAGATAGAAAAGGATTGAAAGTTCGAGGTACAATAGATATTTAAAAAAGAGGTAGGGAGAAAGCAGATGTCAGAGGGTGGCTAGGTTTAGGTTTAGGTTGGGGAACGAGATGAAAGAAGGTAGATACTGGGAAGAAGAGAGGGAAAGAGTGTGTTGGGGGCAGCCCCCCAACTTATGGAAATTGAAGCCGTGACTTGTGAGTCCTCTTCGGAGGAGGACAAGTGCGAGAAGAGGGGGAAAGGACCATCCTCTCCCCCGCTCTCAAAGAAAGGGGGCGGGACCAGGAGTCGTAAGACCCCTGGCCCCCGCCTGTCACGAAGGGCACCTTTAAAGGTGCCAGGCTCAGGGGGGAACTCTACGAAAGAGCCCTCCCCGAAGAGACAGAAGGAGGGAGATAAGCCGAGGCTGTCTCTTCTGCCGGCACATCAACGGCCGGGTCCGAAGTCCTCTAAGTCCAACTTTTAATTGGACTTGGGGGACTAGTTCTCTCTGGGAAACTGGGGCGGGGGAATCATGGCCGGCCATGGTCCCCGGACCCGGGTCCTCCTCCACTAAGGGGGTGGATCCGCTTGGTCAGGGGTTGGGGACCAAGCGTAGGTTTGGTTTAAACCCTCCCTGATTTCGGTCACGGAGGGCGGGGACTTGGTTCCGGAAGTTGGGGAACTCCCGGAGCCATTGCACAAGTCCCCAGGGTGGGGCACCGGTGAGGAGAGCTATGGCCCTCCTCTCTCGGTGCAGCGGATAGTACCGCGGTAAGGAGCCGTCAAAGGTTTGAAGCCAGAGGGAGTGAGGTGAAGAAATAGCCGCAAGGCTGCCACTCACTCCCTCAAAGGATTTGTGGAGGCCATTGGGGGGATTTAGTGGGTGAGAGTCCCACACTCCCCGCCCAATCCCCAGGGGTGGGGGTGCATAATGCATTTCTCCTCATCAAAAAAAAAAAGAGGGAAAGAGTGTGTAGAATGTGTGGAGTAGTAGAGGGTTGGAGGCATGTGTGGGAGGATTGTGGGGTATGGGGAGCGGAAGGGAATTAGGAGGACATGGTTGAAGTGGTACTGGAGGTGGAGGGGGAGAGTGAAGGATGGTTAAGGAGGCTGGAGAAATATAGGGGAACGGAAAAAGAGGTAGGGCAGGAGGTGAGAGAGAAGTGATTAGAAAAGGAGAGATGAAAGTTGAGTGAGTGAGAGTTGAGTGAATAGATGTGTGAAAAGAAGTATGTAATTGTATGTATGATATGAAGTGAAGAGAGTATGGAAACCAATGGCGGAGTAGCTAGATAAAGTTGGCTGCCGGAAAGAGAGGTCCACATTGCGTAGAGTAGGGTAAAGCAATTGCGTGTGTGTGTATATAGTATTTTAGTTTTTTAAGTTAGTTGTAAGGTTAGTTGTAAGAGTAGATGTAAGATTTTTTTGTATAAGGTTTTGTAACCCTAAGGGGAATCAATAAACACTATCTATCTATCTATCTATCTACACGTTAACAACAAATGCACATAAAATGTCACATTCCCGCGCTTGTACTCTTTTAAATAAAATGCTTTAACTACACTACCTCTTCGGTAGCAGCGATGAAAGCGAGCTGAAAGCGAAAATGATGACGTATTCATGACGCCATACATATTGCTAGAATACTTCAAAACGCTTGATTGACCGCTCTGGAAACGCTTCCAGACATTTGTAGTGAGCCATTGACCGCACACCAGAGCGGATGGGGATTGGTGCCGTCCACCCATCGGACGTGCGCACACAAGTTGTGCACCTTTCGTACATGGACTCCCACAAATTTGTGAGAAACCCAAGCACGCCGGACCGAGCAAGGGCCCTAAGAATCGTTGTGTGCGGGACCGATCCAAACGCATTGGATAGATCCAGCCACGCCACGACCAATTCACGCCGAGAACGCGTCGCGTCTGTCAGGATTTCCTGCAGGACGAAGTTGTGCTCGTAGCACACCTCGTCCCGCAGGAAGCCCTTCTGTACGGGACTAAGTTTTTTATAATCGATTGCCCAGTCCGTCAGTTGATCGGCTACAACCACAGGAAAAAGCTTGGGCGTAGTATTATCCATAACGAAAGGGCGTCAATTTTCCAGATCATTCTGGTCGCCTTTCTTATAAATCAACACGGTGGTGGAGTTCTTCCAGGACGCGGGAATCACTTCTAGGCCGAAACAGATGTTAAATAGCGCCGTAAGAAAGCGTGACCCAAGATCGGTGTCACGGAGGTTTTTGTAGGTCAACCCGTCAAACCTCGGGACTGAATTTCTCACACGCCAGATGCGACGTTCGACCTCTCGCTCCGTGAAATATCCGTGATAATGCCATCTCACCAGCAGATAGAAGCTAGTCTGGCTCCACGGCGTCGGAGCCATTCAGCGGCAAGCCGTTATAGCTGAAGTACTCATAGACCTGATCTTTTTGCACTCTGCAGAATTCAGGGGGCCCGCGGAGCAGACCCGAACAGCCTTGCGACGGTTGCTCCTGTATTGCGCTTGTATACGCGCCGTACCCAGGTCGCGCGTCCTTTCCCCGATTCCCCCTGGCGATTTCCCTATTGGCGCCGTCTCGCTCACCAGCATGTCCTGCTCCTCGACGCGGTCGCTCCGACCCCGCAGGCACAGCCACAAGGCGATCTTGATGCTTCCCGCTCGACACACCAGTGGGTCGCGGGATACGTATTTACGGAAGAACGCCTCTGGCGGTGGCAACGCTGACAATCCTCAGCGCTCCGGCGCTCACAGCTCCCGGCTGGATTGTTCCGAGCTTCTTCTATTATAAAACAATTGTTCCAATCCACCTCCGGCAACGGAAGGGGAGGATAATTCATTGACGTTACAGGTGGCGAGGTATGCGTCGCACGCGACCCCGACTCCGCCGGTACAACAATGAGGAATTTTTCCGCGAATGTGTTGCGGAGTTTCTTCTCCCCACTCTTCTCCCGCGGCTAACGGTCTACCCGCCACCGCTTTGTACATCCGATCCTCCGTTGGCCTTCACTGGCGGCTTTGACTTCTGCTGCTGCTGCTGCTGCTGCTGCTGCTCCATCCCGGGGTGTTTGTGGGGTGGAGTTTTCCTCTTACTCGTCTGGCCTTACGCACCCTTTCCCATCACTAGGGAGAATCCCTCGTTGCAGGGTGCAGTGGTTCAGACGGTTTGTTGCCCCACCGGCGGTGACTGACGCCTCGCTGGTACGGGAGGACTTGGTGTCCTGCGTCTTTTCATTGGGAGTCCCGTTGCCATAAATGGACTCCCGCACGTCGTGGTGGTCACTGTGGTGGTGGTGACAGTCGCGGGTAGCAACGTCGTTAGCACGTACTGTTGCAATATTTCGGGTAGCAACGCTACTCTAATGTTTAATGTGATCTTTGGTGCCCTTACCGTATATGCTAAGAGGGGCGGGTTCCGTTTGACCACAGTACGATTCGACACCGCTCGATTCGACACAGATTTATTTGACACCAAATTATTCGACACCGTACGAT
>NW_018021691.1:28838-36895 GCF_002006095.1 Pseudomyrmex gracilis
GAATCGTACGGTGTCGAATAATTTGGTGTCGAATAAATCTGTGTCGAATCGAGCGGTGTCGAATCGTACTGTGGTCAATAGAGTGTCACCCTGCTAAGAGAGGTAGTAGAAAACTGAAAGGGGGTGTGACTTGGCGCGGTACCCCCCTGCTGACTGCCTCCCCGTACGTGGCGACGCCGCTCCTGCCGGCTTTGTTGCCACGAAACTGCTGGAAGATGTTACCAGCATAGTTGCAAAGCTCTTCGCGGGTGAAACCCTGGCGCTCTGAAACCTCCGTGACGACCCCTTGTCTCCGTCTCCTGGCCTCTTCCGCCTTGGAAACAGGGAAAATCTCCTCGTCGCATCAGAACTCTTCTCGACCGGGGCGTCTTTGACCGTCCGCTTTCCTGCTGATGTTCTTGCACCCATGCTGGTGGTCTGCAGGGGTGACTTTGCCGCGGACGGTCTTTTTCTTGCGACACCTCTTGCTGACGTCCGTGCTGAGCTCCCCTCTTTCGGGTAGCGGGGCTGCGCAC
This sequence comes from Pseudomyrmex gracilis, assembly GCF_002006095.1. Lineage (NCBI taxonomy): Eukaryota > Metazoa > Arthropoda > Insecta > Hymenoptera > Formicidae > Pseudomyrmex > Pseudomyrmex gracilis. The sequence continues at coordinate 29,354 of NW_018021691.1, forward strand.
ACACCGGTCTGGTTGCTCCGGTTGATATCTTGCTGTGCATACCGTGCGCTCGCCGCATTCCAATGGATTCCTGGGATGTTGGAGTGGCGGCAAGCGATCTCGATGTTTTTGATTTCTCCCCCCTGGCGGTGTAACTGCTTGCTGAAGATGGTGAAGGGGGGAAAGGCGGCGCGCAACTGACGAGGTGCCGGCTTTTTTATGTAATTACTACCCCCACTGGAGGAAGTAGATAAAGCCGCAACCGTTTCCGTCCGTGTTACGGCAGCTGTCCTCGATGTTCGTGTCGACGCCCTTTTGGGGACGGCTCCCTTTGATGCTCCCAGCTGGGACCCCGTCCCCGCAGCCGTCACTCTCGGCGGCCTTATGGAGGCGGCGGCCGCCTGTCCTGCTGTGACGGCTGCATACGTGGGGGATGGACCTGATAATGTCCTGGTTGCTGGTTTTGATAATGGTGGTGGTGTTCGAGAGAGTCCGCTGGGTAAATTCCTTGAAACTAGGCGGACCCTCTTGTTGGCAGTAGCGGTGGAACGAGCGCCGGGTTGTCGCAAATTGGTGGTCTTTTTTTCGGAGGGGTTTTTTGTGGTTGTCGGGACTGCAATCGACGCGGAAGATGGCGTGGCTCCAGGATCGCTCGCTAATCTACTTGGACCCGCCTGCGCAACATCCAAGTGTGGGGGATGAAAATTTTCAATATGTAAGTTAACGTCTTTCTACCTAGTTTTCCCCCTGTACCCGCAGATTACACATTTGTATCCTATCGTGTTCCTCGGATGATCCTTTTTCAAATGGTTCGCTAAATGAGGCGGGTCCGCTAATGTTCCTGCGCGTACAGAGAGGCGGAAAACGTCGGTGCCATGGCAGCGGGTGCAAACGACACGCGCGAGAAGCGGAATTTCTATGATTATTTTTGATGGTTCGGCTCCTAAGGATATTCTGGAACACACGCTGTACAGTGCCTGTGTGAAGTGGCGCTAAAGACGTTACGCGATGTCGTCTCTATTGACGACGCACCTGTCAACTTTTCTTGATAGGAAAATAAATTGATCAACAAAAGTGCACTGTTAATTAATTACTTACTTTCAGTTTATTTGCAGGTTCTGCACCGAGTAGAGTACCTGCAGATAACCCGGGTAGAAAGTACCGAAATTATACAGTAGATGCTGCATTGAAAGAGCAGTTACAAGGTGTAGTTAGTGGAAGTGTGCTGTCATATAGTTAAAATTACAAGTTGTATCAAGATGTTAAATAATTAAAATACAAAAATAATTTATTTATTTTGTTGCAGGTGCGTACGGAACGGCGCAGTAGGTGTTCACGCGATCGCAATAACTCGGAGGTGCCTGCCAGATGTGTCAGCACACAAATGTCATCACTACCAATCTTTTTGGAGATACTTCAGGTAAATTGTTGTAAAATCTATATATATTGTATATAATCAGGATCAGAGGACACGTGCGATCCTGATTTGTATTAATATGTGCGGTGTCAATGCACTAGAAGCAAATAACTAACAAATATGTTCCCCTTATATATGCAGGTTATGTGCTGGTGACAAGTAAAGGTGTGGTGTGCTGACAGATGGAAGTAGCAATAAAGTAAATATAATTAAGAAATCTTCTTCTTGTTCTTTATTAATTTAAATATAATTACTATATTTCTTGGATCCTTGTACGCAATTAAACTTTTTTAAACAGAAATTTTTATTATTTTAAGTGTATGAATGTCTTTTTCAGGTGGTGAGTTTTGCAGCTGTCAGTTCAACGTGATCTGTCCACCACCAGTAAAGTAAGGTAAGTAATAGCTTGAACCGTCAAAATCAATAACAAATAAGTAATTCAGATAAAAATAAATATTAACAATCAATATTTAATTAAGGATCTTCTCAGGCTCATGAAGTTTATTAAACTTAATAAATGAATAAATAATTAGTATTAAAGAGCCGTTCGCAGGATGTTGTTTTAATTCGAAAAACACACGTGAAAAACGTAAATTTACTTATATATGTGTACCCACATATAAGACATATTTTATTATGTCCGCACAACATCCTGCGAACGGCACTTTAAGACTAATTATTTATTCATTTATTAAGTTTAAAAAATAAAAATGTTTATTATAATTTAATTGTTCTTTTTAAGAGTTGTCAACTGCCAGTGACTTTGAGCTGTCACAGCACAGAGATGTTGTGTATTTAAAAGTAAAAGTAGTCAAAAAATTTATAAAAAAATTGTGTCATAAATAAATAATTCAAGTATAATATAATCAGAGTAGTACTAAATATTAAATACAATTTTTATGTTGCAGATACAGCAGACCACAATGAGTGCGTACAACTGTCACTGCAATAAGTCTGTTTGACTATATTAAGGTAAATATTAAATTTATTGTTTAAACAATATGCAAAGAATAATAAGGATATGCGTGCGATGTTAGTAGCACACAAATATACTAATAATGAATATTCTTTTTGGTGAAGATTACTTATAATTGTGCACAGCTGTCAATCTCAATCAGTGATGATAGTCGGCCAGCACCAAGAGCACAGAAGTAGTGGGTGCACGCACACAAGCGAGAACCGTCCGTGTGCGTGACGTCACGCTCGGCTGTTCGGCTCGTGAAAGAGCGCAGACATACTATGTTCTGCCTCGTTTCCACCAAGCTCGCTATGCAAGCAACATACTGAGGCTAGAAAGACACGTTTCACGTTGCGCGCTTGTAGCGTATGACAACGCAAAATGCTTTTCCAAGACTGTAAGTCTTGAAAAAAATACATAATATTAGTGATAGGGATGAGTTAAACATCTCAAGATGCATTTATTATACTATTTTTATTGATTCTTAATATCAATTAACAGTGCTAATATTTAAAAATTTTTAAAACATTAAATAAACATTTAATATATATATAAACTATATTATTAGTATTTATAATTGTTCTATATTTTTAATTTGTAAATCACAAAAAGTATCTACATTTTACAGAAGCATAATCCTAAAGTATTTAATTTATATAAGTTATTATATGAATATAATATATTTCTTAATTGAATTTTGTATAATATGAATTAAATATTTTGAGATTATGTCTGAAAAATAGACTTTTTAATCATAATTTACAAAACAAAAATATATAAAACAAGAACACTAATAACTTGCAATATTAAAAAAACTTTTGAATTTTTTAGTTAACTTATATGTAATAAGTTCTAAAAAATATAATGCATCTTAAAATGTTTTACTATCATCAATAATATTACGTACTTGTTTTAAAACTGTAAATCTCGGAAAAAAATATAAATATGTACATATTGTACGTCTTTTAAATAAAAATTGTGTGTAAAAATTGTGTGTAGACCGTGAACACGCGACATACCTAAAGTACGTAATATTATTGATGATAGTAAAACATTTCAAGATGCATTATATTTTTTTAGGAATTATTACATATGAGTTAACTAGAAAAATTCAAAAGTTTTTTTAATATTCCACGTTATTAGTGTTCTTGTTTTATATATTATTGTTTTGTAAATAATGATTAAAAAATCTATATTTTTCAGACATATAATCACAAAATATTTAATTCATATTATACGAAATTCAATTAATGAGGATATTATATTCATATAATAAGTTATACAGGGTCATCGAAAAGTATCGGACCCCCCTAATATCTTTAGTTAGAATGCATTTTGGAGAAAATGTCCAATAGCAAAATTGTATGGTTTCAAGCGAGGAGTAAAATGCTGACCTTGATTTTGATCTTGACCATGTCTTTTAAAGTCATTTCAAGGTCAACTTTATTTTTTTTTTAATGGAATTCCTTACATTTTATTGCATATTGTTATAACTTATCTCGAGAGCTTTCCAAAACATTATAACAAAATATTTTTTTATTAAGTACTTTTTGAGTTATAAAGGTTTAAAGTTAACAATTTTTTGCCACAAAATGTAAAATATCTTGTAAAATATTTAGTTTTTAGTAATCATAACCTTAATACTTTTGTGCGCGGAATAATGAGACCAATTAATTGGTTTAACGAAAATACATTAATCAAAAAGTGTCGGATCCCCCTAATATTTTCAGTAAAAATGCATTTTGAAGAAATGTCCAATAGCAAAGTTGTACGGCTTCAAACGGTTATGCTAGTAGGCGGAAAACTGCCCGTAGGTGGTCGCGAGAAGTTGATGCTCGAATACGTGATGTCCGAAGGCGTTAACGGGAATCTGCCCGAAAGCGTTGGCAGGGCCGATCTTTATTCTCTCACTTTCGCAGGCACCAATGTACGAGCTCTTGAGTAAACAATACGGATCACTGATTTTAATCTTTGATGCTGTTTTCTTCTTAGCAAGCAGCAGTTACCTCGTGGACGAAAACAAACAGCCCAAAAACTTTTTTTGTAACAAAAGAAGCCATTGCGCTTCAATTAATTGTTTCAAACATCTTTATTTTGTTTCCAATAGCCCAGACATTTTTTGTAAATATTATTAATGAATCTATTAAATTTTCAGTTGCTCGACGAGCTTTTTGCTAGTGCTGGTTAAAATAAACAAATCAATAGTTGGACCAACACTTAATACTTAGTATTTTTCTCTACTTAATTATTTAGATCAATTTCCTATCACTTACCTGATTAATTCTTCTTTGCTCTAATTAAGAATGGCGGAGCTTTCTGAAAAAGATCAAATAACAGTGTTAATGATGCAAGGATGAGGAGATCAACATGTCGTTGATCATAAGCTAAAAATTGATTGGTTTCATAAAAAGACATTTTCAGGAAGATTTTTATCGTTTTTTTCCCATCATCCTTTATGCCATAAAAAAGGTATAATTTTTAGTCTTATTGACCGTGCAATCTTGGTGTCACATCCTGATTTCCATAATAAAAATATTAAATTTGTTATTAATACTCTACTTGACAATGGTTATCCTCTTGATTTTATTTTTAACAATATTAATATTAGGATTAAAAAATTTATCTGCAAAAAAATTAATAGTTCGTTCGATATTGGCTCTCTCTCCACAGTAGACAAGAAGCTAATTGTTTTACCATACATTAAGAATATTTCAGAGAACATTAGCTATACTTTTAAGAATTCGGACATAATAGTGGGATACAAATGTCTCAATAGACTTAACAAAATAATTAAAGTTCATAAGGACTCTGTTGAACATGACTCTAATAACAACATTATTTATAAAATTGATTGTTTTATATGTTGTGCATCATACGTTGGGCAGACAAAAAGGCAATTGAAAACACGACTAAAAGAACATAAAAATGATATCAAGAAAACATCCTCACATTTATCGGTCATTTCACAACATAGACTATGTTTAAATCATTCTTTCAATTGGGACAATACTCAGATTTTAGATCACAAACTTAATTTTTACAAAAGATTGATTTCGGAGACTATCTATATTAAAGAACAAACATATGGATTAAATTTGATTAATGACACTGACTTGCTTGACCACTCTTATTTTAATCTACTTGACATTACCAAACATTCTAAATTTTAAATTCAACGAACGTTTCTACTATTTTTTGTTACGACAGTGGGGATTATGATATATAAACCGTTGCCTTTACTCTCTGCTCAGTGTTTGATTGTTGACGGATTTGTAAGTTTCGAAACTTTTGACTTCTTCTGTTTGAAATTTGTGCGGACTCTTAACTACATAACTTTTTTAGAAAGTCTTACCACCTATCACTTCATCTTTCACAAAGGACTTCTACATGTAAGAATTTCACTTGTTAACTCCAAACTCTTCAAGTGCGTTTTAAGATGTGCGTTATTGTTAAATTTTAAATTTATTGTTACACTGAAGAAGGCTCAAGTAAAGGCCAAAACGTTTGTATCATTATATAATTAACAACGGCATGTTAATTTAATTTAATTGTATAATATAATAACTTTTTAAGAACCATTTGAACTCGATACAGATTTTGTATATTTGTGTTTTAATTTTAATTTGTTATCACCTCGAGCGGATTTATTGTTACCATTTTACATTTAATATTGTTTTCTCTGATGAGGCAACATTTGAACTGACTAGAAATGTAAATAGACACAATTGTAAGTACTAGAGTGACGTTAATCCTCACTGGAAAAAAGACAATCATACCCAATATCCACAAAAAGTTAAAGTATGGGCTGGTATTCTTAATGGTAGACTAGTTGGCCCTTTTTTCATTAAAGGCAATTTGACAGCACAGGTATACACAGTCATGCTTTGCAAACAAATTGTTCCAGCTATTTGAGACATAGCTGGTGACAATATGGATGAAATTTATTTCCAACAGGATGGAGCTCCACCTCATTATGGTATCATTGTCCGTCAATATTTGACTGATGTTTTTCACGACAGGTGGAAAGGGCAAAGGGGTCATATTGAGTGGCCACCTCGGTCTTCGGACTTGACCCCACTTGACTTTTGTTGTGAGGTTACTTTACTTGAAAAGTAAAGTTTATGCCACTAAGTCTCAAGATTTAGATGATTTAAGAGGGAGAATACCTCGAGAGATAAAACTAATACCGCCGAAAACGTACCGGAATGCGGTTTCAGCTGTTTATAACAGATCGGTACATTGCCAGGCTGTTAAAGGGCAACAAGTTGAGTTTGTTGTGAATTGTTTGATACAATTGAATATTTTGCCCAAGCTGATCAATTGGAATGAAATTTGCCTTAACTGGCCGGACCCACTCGTCACTCTTGCCGTAACTGGCCGGACCCACATGCCACTCTTGTCTTAACTGGCCGGACCCACACGCCACTCTTGCCTTAACTGGCCCGACCCACACGCCACTCTTGTCTTAACTGGCCGGACCTACATGCCAATTAACAAATTGTTAATTTCAAACCTTTATAACTCAAAAAGTACTTAATAAAGAATTATTTTATTATAGTGTTTTGGAAAGCTCTCGAGATAAACTATAAAAATATGCAATAAAATGTAGAGGATTCCATTTAACAAAATAATGTTGACCTTGAAATGACCCTAAAGAACATGGTCAAGATCAAAGTCAAGGTCATCATCTTACTCCTCGCTTGAAATCATACAACTTTGCAATTGGACATTTTCTCTAAAATGCATTCTAACTGAAGATATCAGGGGGGGTCCGATACTCTTTGATGACTGTATAAATTAAATACTTTTAGATTGTGCTTTTGTAAATTGTAGATTCTTTTCGTGATTTACAAATTAAAAATATAAAACAATTATTAATATTAATAATATACTTTATATATATAGTAAATAAGTTTTTAGAATATTAGATGTTTAATTAATATTTTAAAAACTTTTAAATATTAGCACTGTTACCTTATATTAAGAATTAATAAAAATATTATAATAAATGCATCTTAAGATGTTTAATTAATTCTTATCACTAATATTATGTATTTTTTTCAAGACTTACAGACTTGGAAAAGCATTTTGCGGGGTGACACTCTATTGACCACAGTACGATTCGACACCGCTCGATTCGACACAGATTTATTCGACACCAAATTATTCGACACCGTACGATTCGACA
>NW_018021692.1:0-1667 GCF_002006095.1 Pseudomyrmex gracilis
TCCAGATTTACAAACAACTTTTAAAACTAGAACACATTACGTTATATATTGATGCAAGTGGTGTTAGAATACCAAAATTAAATANACTTGATGGAACATCTTCCCATCACATTTTTTTGCATCACACAATTATTAATTCTAGTGCTGGACAATTTTCAGTTTCACAANTTTTAAGTGAAATACATACTACAACTTTTATTAGATTTTGGCTAATGGAATGGTGTAGAATAGGTGCTCCACANCCCAAAGAAGTCGTGACAGACGGTTCGCGAGCTTTATTAACTGCTGCAATAAAAGAATTTACAAGTTATTCTACTATCGAAAGATATGCAGATGCTTGCCGAAACACAGTACCAGATTGTTACATACGTANTGATGTCGCTCATTTTATAAAGACATATTCCGATGCTCTAAGAGGTGTTTCAAGACCAGTTCGCACTTTTTACTTGGCAGTTATTGGACAGCTGATACTATGTCGTGAAGTAGAAGACGCGAGAAAAATTTTNAAAGCACTTTTAATTATTTCACAATGTGAATTAGAAGGCAATGTGCAGGAAACGTGCATAAAATCCAATTGTGAGATTCAGAAACAATTTTTAGAACATGTTATTACCGGAAAAGAAANAATATTTAATGAGGATAAACTTAATGAAAACATCATTTCAATATTTGAATTTAATGAAGATGAACAAACAGAAATCCATCTTCAAATTTTTAGTCAAAATGGGGAGAAAACATAAAGTGTGAGATTCAGAGTAGTATTTCTCAAAAAGGTACTCGTGCTAATGCACATTATGCACCTCACATTGCTACTAAATTATTACGTGACATTAGTACTATTGTTTTATGGAGTAACATATATACTGAGAAATTTGGTTATGGACGTATACCAGCATCGAGTGCTTCAGTTGAAGGTAAATTCAACAAATTAAAAACTTTCGTCATTAACAAATCGTTCAAAGTAGATAAATTTGTGGAAGAACATATAAAATATTTAATTGGTCGCGTCATTATAGCAGATAGTAATTTACATTCTATTCAGAAAAATATAAGTCCAGAAAACATCAAGACTAAAGATTTTATTAAATCTGAAGAAAATGAAAACTCTGCATTTTTTTTTAAGCAGTCATTGACTTTAGATTTAAGTAATAGTTCATCACTCGAGAATAATTTAATAGATGTTGATTCATCGATAACTGATAATGATGTTAAAAGTCATCAACAGAAAGAACCGTATAAGCCTGATTTCAACAAATGTGATAATTTATATATGTCTAACAAAGAAAATGTCGATAAAACAAAAGTAAAAAAGAATCAATCAAAAGGAAGAAAGAAAAAAATGATTAATACAGTCTCTGATTTGGAAACAAGTTTACCAGACTCACCAATCGTTGCTTTACGAGAGATAAAAAATTGGAGAGNAAAAGTCACTGGAAAATCCAAGAAGCAGAAAGCAAGCAAATACTTAGGTCAACGAATGGATGAAATTTCAGATATTTTACAATCAAAACCAAATAAAAAAATACCCTTTTTAAAAAATGGTAGCTGCCTTACTTTACAAACAATGAAACTAAAAGACTCAATGATTACCAACACATGTGCATTCGATAGTTTATGTCAGAGTATTTTGATTGCATGTTATGACGTTCCAGATATTCAAACATTTA
>NW_018021692.1:3609-12114 GCF_002006095.1 Pseudomyrmex gracilis
TAATGGCTTTTAAAATTGATGCCGCATTGAATTCGCGTTTCATTCCAAATGTTTTGGGCTATTACATCTTCCCACTTTTCATTTTTGAATCTCAAACAAGTTTGTTTTTTATGAACTTTGTATCCAGTAATGATTGGAATTATCTCTACGTAATTGTTATAATAAAAAACTTTTACCTTGTTTGTATTTACAGTATTATAAAATAAAGTATCGACAGACTGAATACTCTCATTTTAATTTTTGTTNCACATATCTAAATTCGACAATTTAATGCCTACTANTTCACGCACATTGTATCTGGTACACGTAACAAATGAATATAAAGAAGTCGTCTTAATTTGTCCATGANTTAACATTTCTTCGGTACTTTTTGGCCACACAGAAGCAATTTTGGGCACTATTTTAAGGTTTATTACTATCTCACTTTTGTATTTCACGATTGCGTTTGTGATAATGTCACAAGGAACACTTTGTTTTCTTCCTTTGTGCATTTTTAGGGCCACAATATTTGATTGGCAAAAGTACGAAAAGACGAGCTCGTATATGTGATATATGTATATGTACACGTTTCAGTATACGTATATCTAGAAATCAACTATTAATAACTTCTGCTTTTAAATAAACTTTTTCCATCGCCTTGCTCAGTAAATATCCTAGTAATACATATAAGAATTCGTCATATCTAACATGATATCTCCTTACATTAAACACCATTTAATTGACAGCCTGTAACCGCCGCATATAGTTCAATCAAATACGCTTTTGTTACTCCAACAACTTTTTTCGCCAGTGTGATAGAGAACATATTTTTTGACGATCGGTAATAGANTGTAGAGAGCGGCGCGCAAGATTTCAGCGTAAAAAAATTAGTTTTTATCTTTTACAAGTAACAACAAATTCCAAGTTTCTTATATTTTGATAGTACTATGTCTTAAGATTGGTTTGATACTAAAACAAAGCCAGCGAACACATTTCTTGTCGATTGACAATGGATTGCAGAGCGCGGNGACCGAGTTTTTAACGTAAAATAATTAATTTTCTCATTTCACGAGTAGCAACAAATTTTAATTTTGGATTATTTTGATATTACAATATCTTAGGATTGGTTTGATACTATGACGAAGCTAGCGAACACATTTCGTGTCGATTGATAATGGATTGTAGAGCGCGGCGCGCGAGTTTTCAGCGTAAAATAATTATTTTTTATCTTTTACGAGTAGCAACAAATTCCAAGTTTGGTATATTTTGATAGTACAATGTCGTAGAATTGATTTGATACCAAGACGAAGTCAGCGAGTTTTCTTTTCTTGATTAATAATGGATTATCAAATAGTATTGGATTGTAGAGCGTGGCGCGCAAGTTTTCAGCGTAAAATAATTATATATTTTTCATTTTTTACGATTAGCAACAAATATTATTTATGGTACATTTTGATATCTAACGAATGTTTTGATACCAAGTTTTTGGTAACAAACAGATTCTTTTACGATCGGTACCGGTGAGTAGAGTATGGCGCACGAGATCTTATCATGAAGTATTTATTTTTTACTGCCTTACGTGCAAAAAAGTCAGATCTTTATGTAATTTAAGAATATTTGAGATGTTTGTGAATTAGTTTGATACTGTTAGTATGCGAGCAAACAAATGTTTGGACATTTGATATATTTACTTTTGTGACTTTTTGGACGCTAGGTGGTTTTTCGATGGTATTGGTACTTTTGTTGCTAGTAACAAAATCAATAGTAGCATAGTTTATGAGCAACAAATTATGACGTTTTGGTTACTTATGATATTGTTGTTATAGAGACATTGTAACGCTAACTTAAGTCTTCGTTTAGCGGAACATCAGGTTTTTTTAAAAAAACACTAACTTTTGCAAGTTACAACAGCGGGAATAGCATAGTTTGTGAGCAACAAATAAGCAACAAATGTTAACGTCATTGTTACATACGATTTGTCGTTATAGGAGTATTGTCACGCTAACTTAAACTTCCGTTAGCGGAACATCAATTTAAAAAAAAAGTAACAGAGCAACAAATTTTTTAAATAGTAATGTTGTGGACCTCGTGAAATTGTTAAATAGAATAATAATCGATGAAAAGGCCGATACGAGGCAAAAAATACTGGATGTCAGTGTGTGTGAATGTTTCTTTATTAATGTCAGACGTTTCGACTCCTGGATTGAGTCTTCTTCAGTGACATTATTAATTCTATATAATATAATATAAAAAAATACACAAATGAGTCAGAATTCAAAACTAAAACACAAGAATAAGAGAACACAGAAACCAGATCAATCGAAAATCGGAAAATCAATCTGTGATCACGGAACACAGACTCAAAAACAACCATGATTTTCAATGGGATAATGTGCAAATTTTGGACCATGAAAATCATTTGAATAGGAGATTGATTTCGGAGATGATAAATATTAGATTACAGACTAATGCTATCAACATAATGGCAGATACGGAAAATTTAAAACCTTATTTCTCCTTTACAGAGTCTCTCAAAACAAAACATAATGTTTGATCATGTTTGCGATGTGTGTTGTTTAGTACACACATAACCATTTTAATGTCAGAGGGGGGGTTTTAGACATATAAGACCTGTACTGTAAGGGCTGAGCATCAGTACTTTGTTTATCTTATTGACACTGTTGTGTGTTCACAAGAAAATCATCTCGACACGTAAAGCGAAGTATTGATGTTCAGTTCAAAAATGAATTGAGTGAGTTTTTGTTTATTGCTTATTTGTGGTTTATTGTTTATTGTGATTGTGTTTTAGTTTTGAATTCTGACTCATTTGTGTATTTTTTTATATTATATTATATAGAATTAATAATGTCACTGAAGAAGACTCAATCCAGGAGTCGAAACGTCTGACATTAATAAAGAAACATTCACATACACTGACATCCAGTATTTTTTGCCTCGTATCGGCCTTTTCATCGATTATTATTCTATTTAACAAATTTTTTTCCTTGGCAACTCTTTAGCAACAAATGAGCAACAAATAATAAAGATAGTTTTAATTGATTCCGCTCACTTTGTTCCGCTAACTTATACTACGTAAAGTATCTCAACTCCTTCTTTATTGATTAGAAATGACGTAGCAGTTACGCATGAGAAAGTTGCGGTTGACCGTAGTTACACGCAACTGATATCAGCATCTTCAGCCTCTACGCGTGTCGATGGTATGTCACTTAATATTCGAAATGTGAAATGTAATATGTCTGTATGATTTAACATAAAAATATCTCAATATGCTTAGGAAATCAGATAAAACAGAATTTTCTGTCCTTTACTTGTTATGTCTTCCTTCCATACAAAAAGTTTCATTAAAGAAATGTATTTATAAACTGATTAACTTAATTGAAAGATAATGCACTTGAAATTTGAAATATAATTAAAATTAATTTCCATGAAAATAGAATGTAATTTATGTGGAGGAAGGCTTAATGGAATGTTTATTAAAATTTTAAAATTTCGATTTTTTCAATGTTTACGCTTAAAAAAAAGAAATATTTTTGAAGTGAAATATTTACACTCAACAAATGTAACGTCTCTGAAATAATTTTATATTATAATTATAACAATCTTTAATAATAAGTACATTCTTATTACAAGGCAACTCGAAAGCAGTAATAGAGTGTCCTCTTTTATCGATAATCAAAGCGTGTCTCCTTATGATTCTGGAACACTAAACCCGCTATTGCATTTGCAAAGTTTGCAAGAAATACCGCAAATAAGCGGATACACTGGAGAATTGGGAGATATTATGGAAAATTATCGTTATCAACAGCGTGGTAGATATAACAAATATGGCTTTTCATGTCCTTCAAGAGATAATTATTATCATGAAACACACTATGAGCATGCAACACAACATGAGCATACAACACAGCATGAGCGTGCAACACATGAGCATCTGCGTAGTGGGAATGCTATAATGGGGTATGTGATAATTTTAATTTCTATTTATTTGCAAAATGTTGAATTCTTCCTGAAATGTAAGATAGATTTAAATATATAAACAGTTTAATAGTCGTATACTTCAGTATATTAGTTACGACTTTCATTCTTTGTATACAATATTTTTTTACTTAACTGAAGTCGAATTAACTGAAATTAGCTGATCCGGTAAACAAAATAAACATTTACAAATGTTATTGGTATTCATGAAACATCTAGAATAGAGGCAAGAAAATGTTCGAAGTTTCAATTATTACATGTTTTAAGAGTTATGTGCCGTTTACAGTTTCTCTGGTCGTTTGTGCACATCACATAATCACATAAAACTGAAGTAACAAATAAATGAGTAAAAAAGTAAATTTACTTTAGAAACTACAAAATAGTTAAGTTTTAATGTTCTTATATTAAGTTTATATTAGTTTATATTTATTAATTATTGTCTAAAAAAACCATCGTGCCAAGACGTAAGTAATCTCAAAAACGTTACTTTATGCCTTACATATATATATATATATTCCAGGAGGTAGTAATTATTCATATGAATTTATATAAATATAAATATAAATATATATTTATATGAATAATTACTACCTAGATAACCAAGACTGAGTGAGCATATTTTGCAAAGTCTGCAATAACACATTATTAGTACAATGTAGCCAGCATTCAAACATAATCTGTTATTTCAACTAGTGTCGACAGAAAAACAGAAAAAAAAGTATAAGTATGTCATGCCGTGATGCAAATATTATTGCATCAATCAAGCAGAACTTGCTCAAAAAATGTAGCAGATTTGAAGCATAACGTGCTATTGTCATTTCATTTTTCATTTATTTCTATATTTTTGCTGTGTTGTTTTCTTTATGTATCGTGCCTACATAATTCACTCACTATAATGACACAGCTGAGTGGAATCTGCTGCAAAGTGCTGATTAAACCTGCGTGTATACTGCTGGCATACTGCTATCATTTGGCTATCGGGGTACCTCTTGAAATATGTAAGGCATAGAGTAAGGTTTTTTGAGATCACTTACGTGATATTGTACTTTCGTGGCACTAATTGTGTTTTTTTAAGATAATAATTACTAACTATAGGGCTCTTTCCAGCTACGTACACAAGCGACACTGTGTAACACAATGTCCATTAGTGTGAGTGAGACACACACTGATACGCTCTTTCTCACACTAATGGACACTGTGTTATACAGTGTCGCCTGTGTTCGTAACTGGAAAGCGAAACTAATATAAACTTTTAGTAAACTCTAATTATAATGTATCACATTTTCCTCCCGTAAACTCACAACTATGCATTCTTTCCATGACGTTTAACAGTTACTGTGTTAGTGTTTAACACATAACTTTTTTATAAACAATGAGCGACGGATAAAACTTTTAGAAACGTACTCAGGAAGGTCATATTTACAATGTATCAAAACGAGAAGCCGATCGGAGGGGTCTCCCCTATTGTAAACATTTACCGTTTTCTATTTTTTCCCAAGGGTTGAGCAGGGGGGAGGGGCGAAGCTCCTCCACTTGCGGGGGGCGCAGCCCCCCCTTGCCTACATGTTTACAACACACAAAAAATGTACACGGTGTCGAAAAACGATAGTTTAGTCATCAAACTTTTTTTGTTCATAACTTTTTTATAAACAATGAGCGACGGATAAAAGTTTTAGAAACAAACTCAGGAAGGTCATATTTACAATGTATCAAAACGAGAAGCCAATCGGAGGGGTCTCCCCTATTGTAAACATTTACCAAGACATTTAATTGCCATACATTGTGTTAAATCAAAATGTTATCGAATGCCTATATAGAAGAAAAATAAAATGAAACAATTAATGAAGATATTTCTGCTGAATTTGCTGCTGAATATGTTATAATTGAAATGCTACATACCCAAATTGAACGATATATTGCTAAATAGGTAATTGTATAATTAGTATTGATTACCTGTATAACTGTATAATCAGTATTGATATAATTAATATTGATTAACTCTAGAGAAAGGCATCATTACAAATGCGATGTATCAAAATATTAATTATTTCTTGTGTATATTATTTGTATTTATGTTTCTAATATTAATATCCATACATTATTACTTATGTTTCAATATGAATGCAATATATTTGTATATGTTACGAATCATAAATTAATATTTGTTTCTTCTGATATACTTGATAAATGTCACGATAGATTTTCATAGTTGAACAATTGGAGATACAATAATCACCTGAAGGTACTGAAAGAAATATAAATATATGTTTAATTTTTATCATTTCACTTGATAATTAATTCCTATGTTTCAATGTTTTTCATTTTAGCATAAATGAACGTGTGAAAAGGAAAAGAACAAAAACTAGAAGATATATTTTATCGGATGATGACAAATACTAATATAAAAAGAAAAAACAAGATAGCAATGTACTAGCAATATTTGATTGTATCAAGAAAGCAATAGCTGCAAATTAGAATGAAAAAGTATCAGAAAAACATAATAGCGATTCAGAAATAAATCCAGATAGTAGTAATGAAGATGAACAGAATAAAATAGTCACAAACAAAATTGATAACGTTCAAGAATCTTCCTTACCAAATCTTTTCAATAATGAAAATGTTCCAGATAATTTCTCAATTCATGCTATGTTAAATGTTGAACATTCTCATACTTCTGAGTGTACAAATATGTATAAAGAAACAAAAGAATCAGAATTGCAGTCATCTAAAAGTCAGTGCAATTATCTTTACAATAGCCCCGTACAAGATTCTTATACTAATAAAAAGAATAATGAATCAATGACGCCAACGTCTACATACATCTAATACATCTAATGATGAAACATCTTTGTCACAGATGTCTAGTTCAACAACTGTTGATTCATCTCAAGCTTTGCTAGGTATGTTTACGTCTTATATTACGGTATATATTATAAATATTTTATTTCATTATTGAAAAACTTATATTTATAACTTATATCAATAACAATATTAAACTATTTTTAGTCCAAAGTGCAGTTTCATTAACCTTTTCGCTCCGGAGATTTTTCCTTTAAAATTGACCTCGCATTTTAGCTGAAAAAGTTAATAATAACCTGCTACCCCCCCCTTCAAAGTTAATTTTGAAGGTCAAAGAAGTAACCAGGATTTTTTTCAATTTTTTTCCTAAATTTAGTGCATTAAATTGACCTTATAAACATCTATTACGTTCGCTTTTCTTGCTGGTCCATATATGGACCAGTCCTGGAGCGAAAAGGTTAATAAGAGATAGTACAAATTATGAACAATTACAAAACGAAGATACTGGTCAACAGTTACAAAATATATCTGTAAATGATCACCATTTTTATGATAGTGCAATGGATAATGTAACACAGCCAGAAACAGTGCAGCAGGAATTGAAAAAGTAAGTTAATTTGCTTTTATATAATAAGAGACTAAATAAATCCATATAAATTTTGTATACTTTTTACGAAATATAATATTTTGTAATATTCTTAATGTTGTAGTTTAATTTCTTTTGATGTTTTATATAAAAAAATAGATGTTATGTATACAATCTTTTTGTATATTTTCAGTATAATCCAACTGGGTTTTAATACAATAAACGAAATAGTTAGGTATGATATATAATCTTTATATACTTTATTAAATGAACAAAATGGAAGCATTTCTATAATTAGTAATATTTTTATGTCAAGTGCAGAAACTACCAGCAGCAACTAAATGAAATGAATCTGCAGTTAAAACGAGATCAGGCCTGGATTGGAACGGCGAGCTACCGAGAAAAGCTCGGTGGGCCGGTTTAAATAAGGCCGATGGGTCAAAAGGCCTCAGGGGCCACCGCACAAGCTTTTACGTGTTACGTTGCGTTAAGTATATTGACCGAAGTTTAAATTTGTACGTAATCTTAAACTTTATTTAACGCACTGATAAAAAATATAACGTAGCATTATTTTATGTTACATTACATTTTTTTGTCTGTGCGTAGATTGAAGTTTAAAATTATGTGCGAGAAGCTAAGTTTCGGTCAATAGTGAACGCAACGTATTATGGAAAAGCTTGTACAACTAAAAAAAAGTCGGCTGCTCGCGTTATCAGTTGACAATCGCGGGATGCGCGACGCGCGACCGGCGACCGGCACGACACGCGTAGTTGCGTATACATGTTCATGCAAGAACAAGGCAATACGCGAGGCGCGAGGCGCGAGGTGCGAAGTGCGTACATGTTCACGCAAGAAAACAATGCGCGTTTGATTAGGTCAGGTCACAATAGCATAAGTCATTTTTTCTGTTTTGAAACTACCGTTTTTTTGCTGTGAATATGAAGAAAATTAAACGTAAAGGTGGTGCGGAAAAATTAAGAGATAAAGAGAAGAAAAAACTAGAAGATAAAGCAAAAAAGTGTAAAAGTATTAGTCAAATGTTCTTTCAGGTAAGTAAGTGATTTGAATGTAAAATGGTACAGCCTATTATAGGCAATAGATACAATTATTTAGTACAACTTAGGAAAGATATTATAAAATTGTAT
>NW_018021692.1:12269-14319 GCF_002006095.1 Pseudomyrmex gracilis
ATAGATGATGTGTAATAAGTATAGATATGGAAAAAAATCTCTTATTATTTTTAGGCTGTTCAAGCAGAGGAAACTAGAAGTGATAGAGATAATCATTTGCAAGAAGCAATGATACAAACTGAAACGGAAAATAATGAGGTATATATGTATAAATATAGTTCAAGAAATTTTGGAAATGTAGTACGCCGAAACTTTTAATCTCTTGNGCATCATTGAATATATTTTATTACAGTAAATAGTTCATTTTTAATAAAAAATTTNAATCAGAGTGGGCATCTACACCCAGATTTTGAATTTCAGCACGATGATATTACATTTCTTATTACTTAAAATAATGAAAAGTAAAATATATTATATAAAAATGATAATAGATTAATTTTATTTATTAGAAAATCTTAATTGACACTGCCGACGCTGAAAGGATACTGGATGTTCCAAATGATAACAACGAGGTTGACACTGCCGACGCTGAAAGGATACCGGATGTTCCAAATGACAAAAACGAGGAAACAGTTAAGGATGAGAAACGAAACAAAAGTTGAAGTTGTAAGTTTATAAAATATATTTTTGATTTTAGGAAGCAGTGATAAAACCAAAGGCGGATATATACGTTGAGGTTGAAGATCAAAAAAAATATTTTAAAAAACCGGACAAAGACATAAATTTAACTATGTTTTTCAAAATCCATCCGAAACAACNAATGGAGCAGATTCCTTTTAATCCCCTTAAAGCCTACTTTCGTAAAGCTCAAGATAATGAAAGTGAACAAATTAAAAGACAATGGCTAACTTATTCAAATGAATATTGTAAATTATTTTGTTCATTTTGCTTAGCTTTTAGTCAAGAAAATAATCGATTTACTTTCGGATGCGGAACTACAAAAATCGAAAATCCTTACGAACGCATTAGAGAACATGAACAGTCTTTAATTCATCATAGAAGCGCAGAGGCATATATGTTGTGGTCACAAAAATTGGAAGTTATTAGCTTACTTCAACATAAAAGAAATGAAGACATTAAAAAGAGAAGGTTAATTCTAGAAANGATTATTGATACAATAAAGTTAATAGGAAAACGAGGATTAAGCTGTAGGCGTGCAAAAGATGTAGAAGCAGCATATACTTTAAAAAATTCAAATTTAGATCATGGAAACTTTCTGGAAATTATATTACTTTTGGCAAAATATGATCCGTTTTTACAAAAGCATGTAGATGAATGCGTCGCGTCAAGTTCAAAATTAAACAAAGATAACTCAGGTCCTGGTAGACCTGGTAGTTTTGTAACATTTTTATCAAAACCAACAATAAATTACATAATAGAATCAATTTCAAAACTAATGAAGGCACGTATAGCACAAGAAGTAAAAAACGCAGGAATGTTTAGTATTCAAATTGATAGCACGCAGGACATTAATGTGCATGATCAGTTGTGTGTTATTTTGCGTTATGTGGCAGATAAAGTAAATGAGCGTGTAATAGCTGTGGAAAACTGTAAATCCGGAACAGGAAACAATCTAGCAAATCTTGTTAGCCACTTATTAGATGAAAATGGAATTGATATAGAAAAATGTATTGGGAGTTCTACTGACGGTGCGGCTAACATGCGCGGACAATATAATGGATTTTCTGCATGGCTCACTACAACTATTCCTGAACAAACTCATGTTTGGTGTTATGCTCATGTCCTTAATCTTGTGATGTCTGACGCAACGACAGTATGTACTGAAGCTGTTAATTTATTTAAAGTCATGAATTCTTGTGTGACGGGACGAGTCCCGTCACTTGTAAATAGTGTACATATTTTTATAATTTTGATACTTTTTCTGTTTATAAATAATGTATATATTGTTATTTTGATCTTTCTTTGCGTTCATCAAATAAAATAGATGTATAGTATAACACACACGCCTGCCATAGTTCCGTCAATCTTCCTATAAAAATCATATACCGACGGGGTAACCGATAGTTAAGAGCGCGGAACTATAGGATAAAAGCGCACGTGTACAGAAGAAGACCTGTGCCGGTGCGACACGGCACAGGTGCGTGACACG
>NW_018021692.1:15944-17729 GCF_002006095.1 Pseudomyrmex gracilis
TAGAAAAGAGAATATCGAGAAAAAAAGATGTCCGGCGAGAAATCAACAGATGAACCTATTATTAACGCAGTAGACCAATATAGAATAAATGTCTACAACATTATATATGATTGCGTAATAGGAAGCATAGAGTCCAGATTTGTAGGAAACGAGCAACTTTTCAATGATATCGTTTGGCTAGACCCAAATAGTTTCAAAGATATTGAAAAAATCCCTAATATGACATTCAAATTCTTTTCTAAAAAAATAAAAAAATATAACACAAACCTTGATATTGACGTACATTCAATACAAAATGAACTAAAAGACTTTGCTTCAAAATGGGACACTATTAAAGAAATTGCTGTAAATTTTAATCAGGCTACTGCTACTGATCAGGATCAAGATCTTTCCAAAGAAAATGAGACAAAATCTATAAAAGTGCAATGTAAAAACACAAAAAATTGTATCATTTGTTGCTTCGTTGTTTTAACAACGTACAGACTACACACACTGGCTTATCCCGATTTATACATTGTTTATAAATATGTGTTAACGTTATCTTGTACCTTATCAAGTAGGATGCGAAACAACATTTTCAAAATTAAAATATATATTAAATAGATTAAGAAATTGTTTGTCAGAAGAACATTTAGAAGCGTTTCTTTTGATGTCAATAGAAAAAGATATCCTTTTAACATTAGACAATGATAATATTATTGACAATCTTGCTCAAAAAAGTTCTTATCTTAGTAAGTTATTATACTTATAAAATAAAAAATTATTATAATTCAAGCTATTATAACTAAATAAAAAGCTATAATTCTTACAATCCTCTGCCTATATTATAAGTAATATTTTGTTTCGTTTCTGATTGTGTGAGCCGGTATGATACAAAGCTCGGTTCGAAAAAGTCTCCCAATCCGGCCCTGAACGAGATGCAAATAAATTTTATAATTCCTAAAAAACCAGAGTATTTTCCAATAAAATCTCATGACTGTTTAGACAGATTTGATAATTGCTCTAGTGAAGAATATCAAAATACTGTAAGTACTTTTAAAAACTTCAAATTAATAGTCAGATTAAATTTAAATTTCTATGTTTTATAATACAATGTTTATTTGTAGGTTTTGTATTTTCATTTCCTTGGTGGATTAAATCCTAAAGAATGTGTATCTGCTATGATCAAAGAAAGTATCACAGACGATTTCTCTGTTAATATAACATGGACTGGATATGAAAATACTATTGAAATTGCTAGTCGCGGATTAATAACAGCTATATATGGTACATTTCATGACAGTTTTGCGTTTATATTGACATAAAAATATATAATTTGCAGAAGCCTTAGCAAGAAATAACAATTTTCCAAAACCACGGATTCCAGAACTTCAAGAAGCTATAACTGAAGGCCTTCGGGATGCTAAACAACGTGTAAGGAATAAAGAAAAAGAGAAAAAGAATGAGAAGAAAGACAAAAGTAAAAGAAAGATTTTAGAAGAAACATTGTTACAAAATTTAAATATGTTAAATTAATAATAGTATATATATATATATATATATATATATATATATATATACTACATGGGCTGAAAAGTCCCGGGATTTTTCAATAGGTGGCGCCACTAGAAAATTAACATAATTTATTTCGAGAGGTTAATTTGTCACTAGTTTATGTGTAAAGTTTCATGACATTTCGTTCATTCGTTTACACGCTACAGTCGTTTAAACGTCTCTACTTTCGCCTTCATAAAGAAAATGGAAATACAGGAATATCGCATCTTGATCAAACATTGTTTTTTGATG
>NW_018021692.1:18304-20088 GCF_002006095.1 Pseudomyrmex gracilis
CGGCCCCATATGGCGAAGAAAACCGTTCTGTACCATCAGGATAACGCACCGTCACACACGTCCTTGAAAGCGATGGCCAAATTGGACCAATTACGATTCGCATTGGTTGCTCACCCACCGTATTCTCCAGACTTGGCCCCCAGCGACTATTATTTGTTTCCAAACCTCAAGCGGTGGCTCTAGGGAAAGAGATTCACATCGAATGAGGAAGTCATCGCGGAAACCGAGGCGTATTTCGAAGGCTTAGACGTTTCGTACTACAGAAAAGGCATCCACATGTTAGAAAATCGCTATACCAAGTGTATTGCCTTCGAAGGCAACTATGTTGAAGAATGAATACAACTTTGCCCAAAAAACGCTTGTTTTCATTAAAAATCCCGGGACTTTTCAGCCCATGTAGTATATATATATATATTCCGTGCAATTTATTAGTATTTAATTATATTTAATAGTATTTAACCCTCCGGAGTTACACTGGGTAAAATTTACCGAATCGAAACTAACATTTGTGTGTATCTTCGGAGAGGGGAGAAGGGGGGTCTGATTAGTGGCTCGAAAAATACGTCTCAAAAGCTTGTTTTAACGCTCAGTAATAAGCGTTAGAAAATCGCTTCGGTAAAATTCACCCAGTGTAACTCCAATGCTATGTGGCATAAATAAGTGTAACTCCGGAGGGTTAATTATATTCAATATAATTTTATTTCATATATTGAGCTTTTTTGGTATTTATATTTTTGGATAAAAAAGAAAGCAAAACTAATATTTGATATTTGAAATGAAGAACTTAACGCTACGAAAACAAACAGAAAAATATCACAATTATCTTTTTAATTTAACATTATTCGAGACAACACAAATTCTAAAATCAGTACATAAGACGTCTTTAAAATGTCTTATGTTAATATAAACGCAGAAATGTCATGAAACTTACTATTTATAGCTGTTAATCTGCGACTAGCAATTTCAATATTATTTCCATAATATGCGATAGTATTTCAATAATATATCCACTTTTTATATTTTGATTTTGGACTTTGTGTTGTCTAGAATAATTTTAAATCTGCAAAATGTTCCTATGTACCATATACACATATACTATTCTTATTTTATTGTAAGATTATAAGTAGTAATTTTCTTTGAGTTCTCCCTCATTATGTATAATCATTACATATGTATGTAAGTATTAAAACTTTATGTTTTGTACAACTTGTATATTTATGTATAAGTAAAATAAATGAAAGATTTATTACATATTAAATAAATAAACAAAAGATTTTAATAAGGTCAACTAAAAATTACTTACATATAATATTTCCTTTTTTATTTATCTTTATTTCTTTCTTTGTAAATTAACAAAAATTAATTATTTAATTAGTTAATTTAATAATTGGAATATAAATATTAGGTCATCTTAGTGCAATCAGTGTGAAATTTTTCGTCACACTATTATGCCATTTTTGTGCAATATTTTCACAATTTACCTATTGGAGTTGTGCATTTCCATAAGCATATACATATGAAATACTATGAATTTTTCATGTTCAATTATATATTTATACATATTTGAAACATCACATAGCTAAATTTCTTTTCTCAATTATTGGACAATTTCTTTGTAAAAGTAATTGTGCAAATATACTGTTAAGATGATTTGCCATATCGTTATTCTTTTGCCAAAATAGTATTTGGAATATATATTCGGTCATTGGAGCCATTCGCTAGGTGTTGTGCGGAAATTATACGTGTATATATGTCCATATATACGTGTTCACATGTAAATTTTT
>NW_018021692.1:20943-24481 GCF_002006095.1 Pseudomyrmex gracilis
AACCAGCAGTTCTTCCTAGAACTGCTGCCTTCCTGCAACTTAACTAGGTCATTGAGCAATGATAGTGTCTCATCACATTGCTCAATGGCCTCATCTTACTAAACTTCTTAAATACAAAAATTGGCGCACAACATTTCCCCCCTTCCGGGAAAAAGGAAAATGTTCGTAACATTTTCCGTCACAATTTTTACCTACTTGTGTGCAATTTTTGCTTGTTACTTACACTACCTTTACATCTTACACATTCTACTACGCGGCATACTTACAGCGCGATGGTCTCGGCGTTTTGCGCGCGAGCGTTTCGCCGCTTTTCACGCTGTTCCGCGTTACGCGACTTCACAGCGCCGCGTGTCAATTCCGCCTTTTCTTTACTTTTTACTATTTTATATATAATTAGTACAATAATTACTACTAATATCGTCACACTTGACGTAGTCGGATAGATAAGATGCGGATTTTCAAAAAACGAACTCTCGTTTATTTCGTCCGTTAATTCCGTTATTTCTGACTTTACTTTCTCAATTTGCGTTTTACTCTGTGTTATATTTTCTAACACAATCGGTTCTTCACCAACCGCCCGATCTTTTGCTTTTAACACTCAAAGATTGAATCGTGGCAAATACTTGTTAATTTGTTCACCGTTCATCACCTTGTTGGTGCGAATCGTTACAGTTGACGTCACCAACTTACACTTTTCCGACAACTTTATCTCTCCGACTTTGTTTACAATTTCCGTGGCTTTTTTTCGGTTTTCGCACGATATTACCACCGACTCGCTTTTCGGGGTTGAGTACAGCCATACACGCGCTTTTTCTAGCCTTATCCATATCGTGTAATTCGAAATCATAGTTTCTTCTTTACAATTGGGAAATTCCCCTAAATTACTAACATATGCCTGCACCTCGCATGGTGCGTCCGCGTGTACCTTGTGTGTACACCGATTCCATATTATCGCAGACATAATTATCTCCAACGTTTTTACATTTTTCTAGCTGGCGCAATTTTCCAACGGAGTATGTTTGTTTATTTTCATCTATCGAAACTATCTCGAACTTTACTTTTGCGACCTTAAAAACATTATCGAGGTCGTGCACCGGCAAGGGCACTACCCTCAACAAGTCGTACTCTACCGTAGCTACCAGTGGAAACTTGACGACGGTATACACATTCGCGTTCTTACAATACACGCTAACCGTGACGTATTTTTTTATTGTTAACCAATTTTCCAGTGTTATGACGAATGGAAAATGTAATCCGTGGGCAGACCAATTATTCGCGTCCTGGAGGCCTTTTATTATTAGTTCAACGGGTACCATCTCTAATTGCGCAAACTTCGTTTGTACGTCCGTGATGTAACCCATGATACTTTCCACGTCAAACTCGAGTTCTGTAATCATGCTGCCTAACTCCATAAAACATTCGCTAAGTTCGGCTTGCTGCGCGTAACTGTCTACCTTTTGTGTTATTTTAACCATCGCGTTTTTTAACTTGTTTTCATTTCTCTCTACGATCTCCTCAATGTTTTCTACGTGAGCGATAGTCGCGTTTATCACTTGCAGCTGATTTTTAACCACGTGCTGTAAAACAGCTTGTTTCTTGTTTATCAACTCTACTTGTTCCGAAACTCGCTTCTCGTCTTCGGCATCCATTGTACCGAACAGAATTTTCGCGACGGAACCTACTGCGTTAACCAGCCCCCTTCGACGACGTTTTTGTGTTCCCACTATAGTTTTAACGCGTTTTACTACTTTTTCCACTTTTTGCAATTTTTGTTGTAACTCCGCGGCAAATCCCTCGCACAGTTCTCTGTTCCTGCGCGTTATCGCCGCGTTATCGCACGCCTTAGCTGTATAGTCTAACATACGTTCCGTTCGTTCCGTTCTTGTGTATACCGTTGATACGTCCAATCTTACAACTAGTCTCCATTTTTCGCTAGCGTGGAGCATCGTTCCGTATTTTTCGTAGTACAAGCCGGGATTGTGTTGAAACTTTCGTATGTGGTATCCTTGGTCCCCGGCTTCACTCCACGCGACGCAAAAGGTAAGTACCGTTATTACTTTTATTAACAACATTTTCCTGCAAACAAAATGTTTTATACAATATGCCTTATACACTATACTTTACTTTTATCGCGAACGGTGTCGCCTAACAGGTGGAACCGCGAGCGTCAATCGTACTCCGAGTTCGTTACTCTGTCACCTAAGCTCTTTTTATTATCGCTTATATTAATTCTAGGACCTACATTTGAGACGCCCTGCTGTCTTTTGCACTTCGGACCATGGCTCTTCGCGACCACGAGCACCAGTACCACGTTTGTAACCGATCAGGTCATTACGGTTCCGCAGTGTGTGTTTTTTGTGTCAAACAGTGTAAGTGTTTTGATTTACAAAAACTCGCGTGTGTTTTTTTTTTTAACAACATTTTGTTTCCAGTGCCTACAGGATGTCTAGATTCGTGTATTCGTCGTGCACCGACGAAAGCGCGGAGGAGTCATTCTCCCGCGAAGGTACTGAGTCCTCGTTATCCAGTTCCGAAAACTCGTCCGAGGGTTCTACCCCCTGCGCCCTGCGACGCCTCACACTCCTGAAGGCCAGCCACCATCACCACCGGGCTCCCCGGAGGTGATTTTTCTATGTTCGCGGTCCCCGCCGCCTGCCTCCCCCGACCCGGAGGTCGACCAGGGCGGTTCGGACGACGACGTCGTCTGCTTGGGACCCCCGCCGCCCGTCGTCCACTCCCTCATCGTTTTATCAGACGATGAGTGAGGCAACCCGGTAAGTCCTTTTTTTTCTAAATTTTCTATAAAGGCTTTCAGCCTATTTACGTGCACACTCTACGTGCGCCGTCCTGCTTTGATTGCATACGTCACATCTGACGTTTTCGCAATTACCACATAAGGTCCTATCTATTTTGATTCTAACTTTTTGGATCTGCCTCTTCTCAGTGTCTCATCATAAAGTAAGACTTTTTCTCCTACGCTAAACGCTGCTTGCTTTGTCTTTTTATCATAATAACGTTTTGCTTTTTCCTTTTCTTCTTTGAGCTTCTCCCGCGCTACTCGATTTGCCGCTCGCAATCTTTCTTTTAATTCTTGCGCGTAGTTTTCCAAATTGTACTGTGGTGACGGTGGTTTCGTTAAAGCGGTCGGTAATTCCGCGCACCTCCCGTATACTAACTCGAAGGGTGTAAACCCTGTTGCCGTGTGTGGTGTCGTGTTGTACGCGAACATTGCGTACGGCACCCATTCGTCCCAGTTCGTCTGGTCCTCTTTCACGTAGTGACGTATATACTCGGCTAATGTTCGATGCGAACGCTCTAACGCTCCGTTACTTTCCGGATGAAAGGCTGTCGTTTGTATTTTATTTATTCGCAGTAACTTGCAAACACTTTTAAATAGTTCGCTTACAAAATTCGTTCCTCGATCTGTTAAAATCGTTTCCGGAATCCCGTGCTCACACACAATTT
The DNA here is from genome assembly GCF_002006095.1 of Pseudomyrmex gracilis. Classification (NCBI taxonomy): domain Eukaryota; kingdom Metazoa; phylum Arthropoda; class Insecta; order Hymenoptera; family Formicidae; genus Pseudomyrmex; species Pseudomyrmex gracilis. Next base: position 24,409 of record NW_018021692.1, read on the forward strand.
TCGTTGCAAACTCCTTTGCTACCGTAGCGGCTTCTTGATTCGGAACGGGTATCGCCTTACTAAACTTCGTGAG
>NW_018021692.1:25061-28320 GCF_002006095.1 Pseudomyrmex gracilis
CCAGTGCCTTATGATCGGTGATAATCTTGAACTTCGTTCCGTATAAATAAGGCCTAAAATGCTTTACTGCCCACACAATTGCGAGTAACTCCTTCTCTGTCGTACTGTAGTTTCGCTCCGCTTTATTCAGTACTCGGCTCGCGTATGCAACCGTCCGATCCTGACCTACCGCACCTTGCGATACCACCGCGCCGACCGCGTAACCCGACGCGTCGGTTGTCACGATAAACTCCTTGTCGAAGTCCGGATAAGCGAGAAATGGAGCACTAATTAACTTTTCTTTTAAATTTTCGAACGCTTGCTGTTGCTCGCGCCCCCACTCAAACGCTATTTCTTTCTGCAATAGTCGTGTCAACGGCTTTGCTATTTTTGAGAATTGGTCGATAAATTTTCTATAGTATCCTACCAGACCAATGAACGCCTGAATATCTTTTGCTCTTTTCGGAATCAGAAATCCCTTGACCGCCTCTATCTTCGACGGATCCGGCGATATACCCTTCTCGGTGATCACGTGTCCTAAATACGTGACCTCTTTGCGAAAAAATTCGCACTTATCTGGCTGCAACTTTAAATTATACTTCCGCAACCTGTCAAAAACCTCTCGTAGCCGCTTGCTGTGCTCTTGCAAGCTCGCACTGTGTATCACGATATCGTCGAGGTACACGAAGTACTTTATACCCCGCAGTCCCATCAGGACCGAATTCATCAACCTTTGAAACGTCGCCGGCGCATTTTTCAATCCAAAAGGCATCCTGTTATATTCGTAATGACCATGCGGTGTTGAAAACGCTGTCTTACCTCTGTCTTCTTCGTCCATTGGTATCTGATAGTACCCGGACGCCAAATCTAAAGTTGAGAAATACTTCGCATTCCCAAGTTGATCTAATATTTCTGCAATATTTGGTAGTGGAAAAGAATCGCCTATTGTCGCCTCGTTTAATCGTCGAAAATCTACGACTATTCTTAATTTTCTCACGCCGGACGCGTTCATCTTTTTCGGAACACCTAGTAAAGGCGCATTCCACTGACTTTCACTATCGCGAATTATTCCGCTTTCTAACATTTCTCCGATCTGCTTTTCTACCTCTTGCTTATGCTTCTGCGGTAACCTATATGGCTTAACGCTTATCGGAGTGGTGTCAACTCTCACAGGTATCTTATGCTTCACCGCGCTTGTTCTAGATAACGGCTCCCCTGCAAGATGGAATATATCCTGATACTCCTCGCATACTCCGTACAATGTTTCTTTCTCTTCTTTATTTAAATGCTTCACTCGCAGTACCTCTTTTACTCTTTCGCGGCGTGTTGACCTCTCCGTTTTTACGCTTACGTTTGCTATTTCGCTACTTGTCTCGCTCTCTTCTTCGAGCGCTTCCAATTTAACACGCGGTGTGCCTATTGTTACCGCTTTTTCCGTAGTATTTACTATACTCACGGGGCAAAAACTTCCTTTCGGTTGCACTAAACAGCTTCCTATGAAAACTCCTGGCTGCGTTTCTTCCCCTTGTACTATTCCGATCTGATTACTATCAATAATAGCTTGCACGATTGTTTCGCTACGAGGTTGCAATTTTACATTTTTATACGGGCGCAATTGCAACGTATTTTTCCCAAGCGAGAGTTTTCCCGCTTTGTAATCCGGCTTGGCATTGTGCTTCTTCATAAAGTCATTTTCTAAAATGCCCTGATAACTAACCGGAAAATCGTCTCTCATAACATAAACTGGATGCTTAACTCTTTTGTCTTTTAGCTGTATGGTTGCTGTGATTTTCCCTATGACGCTTGCTTGATGCCCTGTAACGCCTGTTAATTTTATGCTCGTCTTCTCGGCTGGCGTTTTCTCTTTTAAATATTTCTTTTTAATCAATGACACTGTGGCTCCAGTGTCATAAAGCAATTCTACTTCACCTTTCTTTGCTTCTTTCATCGGTACAGTGACTAAGTCCAAAACTGCTTGCGCAGCATTTAGCTCGGCTACTTGTAGCTCTGCTACTGACACGGATTTTTTCTTTTCTTTTCCGTTGTCGTCTTTGTCACTCGATGACTCGCTATTGTCACTTCGGTTTTTCTTTTTCCTATCTTTTGCCGCACATATGGCTTTTACAGCTCCTTTTTTATTTTTCCTGCCCTTCAGTGACCAGCAATTTTCTTTGGTATGCCCTGCCTTTTTACAATAACTGCACGTTTTGTCCACAGCATTTACTTTGCCACTGCTTGGTTTAGGCAATGCCATTCTGTTTGATCGGCACTCTCTTCCGTAGTGTCCGATCTTTCCGCATTTGTAGCACGCATTTTTCTCATAATTTTTTCCCATCTTTTGCTTTGCTGCAAAATATCTACCGTGGCTGCTTTGTGGCACCGCCACCTTCTCCTCAGAGCTTGCTGCGTTTATTGCCTCTTGCAACGTTCCATAGTTGCGTGACCTTATTACCAACCTGACGTCACTTCTTAAACCTATTTGGAACTGTTGCAACGCTTGCTCTTTAATAGTGTTTTTAATTGTACGTTTCTCTTCCATGGTGTGCCCTTTGCCGTCCACCATAGATTCGTACAACTCCATGGCCGTTTGATTTACTCTTTGACCGTAAACCTGTGCGCTTTCATTACTTTTTTGTCGCAATGTGTTAAATTCTATCTGTAACTGTGTAGTGCTTCGCTTTGCAGAATATGTAGCTTCTATTTCTGCTTTTAACTGTCCAAAATCGCGAATGTCCTTTGTCTCAAAATCTATCAATGCTTGTCCTCTCAGCTTGGTTCGCAATACTGCTTGCAAAAGAGCGGGTTCTTCCGCAGAGTTGACCATTCCCTCTGCGTAACTCGCATGCATTTAAAAATTCTCGAACTTGCTCGGATGATTTCCCGGGATTTCTTTTAATGACTGTTTTTTTTTGTTTCAGGAGCAGTATTCCAGATCGGGGTTACATATACTTATAAATTTTTTTTTTACTCTTATATATATATGTACTCTTTAAATATACCCCTATTTTGAACTGGAACTCTATCGCGTTCTCGTTCTTCTTTTTTTTTCCCTTTCTCACCCAGTGTCTTTTTCCTTGATCCAACCAAAATCTCCTGCAGAGTCCCGTCCTTGACACACGGAATGAGAGATCCCACCGCTGCCACCAAAATTTGTTGGATGTCGAGAAAAGTCGGGTGGTAAAGATGAAGTTCTAAGCACGAACTTGTATTCTTATCTTTATTGCTCCGATTACAATGTTCCTTTTGTTTCTTACACGGCTGTTTCTCACTGTGGTAAACT
>NW_018021692.1:30090-32423 GCF_002006095.1 Pseudomyrmex gracilis
CATAAACGTTTTCAACCATGGAATTTGGTCCTTATCAAATGCAATGTTAAAATCTTAAATAATATGTGTCGCTGAGTGTTGATCGTAGATGTCCATGTTGTACGAGACGTCCCGACCAACACTTTACAAAGGTGAAATCGCAACTGAGTTGCGATTCACCTCAAATCCAAATTAATTCCAAATTAATTCTATGGTTAATTAATAAATTACTGAAGCTATTACTCTCATCTTAAAATATATAAATAAAGTCAGTAATATAAATATTACTGACAATGACATCAAAGCAGAAAGGATCACGATCGTAACCGCCGGCACTGCAGGCTCTCAAGAAAACCGCTTAATACTATAAATTTCAATGGTTCTTGTCAGAATCTCTCTGTACATAACTTGTAAATAATTGAACATAAAAATCTATCTTTTTGGATATCACAAGAGCGTAATCACTAGCGCTCCTTGATCTATCTACAGTTCCGGCTCCTCTCGCTGCTGATCCTTATGTCGCTGTACGAACACGCCCACAATTATTACTATTTACTTATGCTATCTCAATTTTTAGTTTTTCTAGATAATCTAGTAATTCACATAATACTACAATACAAAAAGTACGTTTATATGATCATTTTGATAGTCGTTAAGTTTGACATCTTTAAAAAAATACACCCTGATAGCCAAGCATGTATTGCAAATTGACGTAACTTAATGCTGAACTGAAGTTTTAAAGTAGTTGCTGTGTATTTGCTGAAAAGATGATGCATAGTCATACGTAATTGACAACACAAAGGCAAATTTAAGACATTTTGTGTCAGCAGATTCAGAGCAAACGAAGAGCAACTATTGCTCATTACGTTGTCAAAAAAATGACTTTTATTCATAGAAAACTNTTTGTTTTGTCATTCGTTTTCGGCAACATAAGAGCAACATGACGGTAACAAAACAAGACATCGATGTCTGTACTTCTGTCGTATGGTTAGTAAAAACTGTTGAAATATATTTATTCTATCTTGTAGCCCATTAAATGTCGAAAACGAATGACCGTCTTTTAGAATAAGTAGACAAAAATAATTACATTATAGTAAGGGACAAGTGGTCTCGCGAACTGACAAGGGGTGGGCACGAATTGCAAAATACAAAATTGAATGAGCAATAGTTCAATCGAAAGGGGAGGTCGAAAATATAAAAAATGTAAGAGGGTTTGAGTGCATAAGGCTTAGTTTACAAGAATTTTGCATGCAAAGTTAAGCGTGCGGCCAGCTGTACCTTAAGTAACGTAAATAAGTTAAACTCAGCGGAAAGCGTCGTAGCTGCGGCCTAAGGCGCGCGCTCTGTAATTTTTGGCGTCTATTGCAAGTTCAAAACCTTGCAGTGCTAACTTTTGTTTTCATTATAACGACTATATTTATCAACTGAATTAATTGTTCTTATTTTTTGGAATAAAATATTATTAGGTGCGCAACTAAGTTCCCGCTGTTTATCAATAGATGGCTCCAGCAGTAAGTGCTGGTCGATTTTGACATATCCAAAACGTCACGAGCCAAGCTTAGACATATGGTAAACAAACCGCTTTGACACGTTAGTGATTTTATTTTGGCGTCATATACTTTTGGTTGTGTGAAATTGTCTGATTTTGTACCAAATAATTGTCATTTGCGGGAAGTGTTGATTTTCTTATTTCATTCGAAGAAAACGGCGGCTGAAGCGCATCGAGAGCTCCAAAAAGTTTACGGAGATGCTGCTCTAAGTGAAACAACGTGCCGTGATTGGTTCCGTCGCTTCAAAAACGGTGATTTTGATGTTGACGACCGTCCGCGTGAAGGAAGGCCAAAAACTTTCGAAGACGCTGAATTGGAGGCATTGCTTGATGAGGATCCATGCCAAACGCAAGAACAGCTTGCTTCAGCATTAGGNGTTACCCGCCAAGCCATTTCCAAGCGATTGCATGCGTTGGGAATGATTCAAAAGCAAGGAACTTGAGTTCCTTATGATTTGAAGCCAAGGGACGTTCAGCGTCGTTTTTTCGCCTGTGAACAACTGCTCCAGCGGCAAAAAAGGAAAGATTTTCTTCATCGCATCGTGACGAGTGATGAGAAATGGATTCATTACAGCAACCCAAAGAAAAGAAAGTCATGGGGACTGCCCGGTCATGCTTCTACGTCGTCGGTTCGGCCGAATATTCACGCTGCAAAGGTTATGCTGTGTATTTGGTGGGACCAAGTCGGTGTTATTTATTATTATGAGCTGTTGAAACCGAACGAAACCATCACTGGGGAACGGTATCGAATTCAATTGATGCAACTGAGCCGAGCACTGCGCGAAAAACGGCCACAATACGAGCA
>NW_018021692.1:32518-34255 GCF_002006095.1 Pseudomyrmex gracilis
ATTATTACTTGTTCCGTTCGATGGCACATGGTCTGGCTGATCAGCAGTTCCGCTCATATAAAGACATCAAAAAATGGCTTGATTCGTGGATAGCCTCAAAAGACGAACACTTTTACCGTAACGGTATTCGAGCTCTGCCAGAAAGATAGGAAAAAGTTGTAGCTACCGATGGGCAATACTTTGAATGATTCATTTGTAACTATTTTTTCACAATAAAGTTGCATTTTCAAAAAAAAACAGCAAAAACTTAGTTGCGCACCTAATAATAATAACGACGCAATTAATTAATTATATATAATAAAAACAAGAACGGGAATTTCTGTACTTCTTTATGTTTATTCATTGTGTTTTTATTTATTATAAATTTCGGACATTGCTGTACACTGTTGTGGATAAAAATTAATATAAAAATATTAAAAAATAATTGGATTGCGCACCACGAACATTTTATAAAAGAATAATTTTTTGTACACTAACATTTGAAATTATGTATGTTTACAGGAAAACATAATTGATTAACGTAAAAAATGTTGATTAATGTAAAAAATGTCGCGTTCCTCTGCCGACTTTGAAGCGTACCAAGCAAATTGTATCATAGTTTTAAAGTTTGGAGAACATAATAAATAATGCGTTAATGATTGAATTCTTATTGCATCATATCGAGAATTAAATTCCTTCTTTTCTTCATCAATAAGAATATCTGGACAGTTTTGAATTTGTTTAATGATAAGTTTGACTTTGTCTGAAAAAATAGACATTGCAAGGTTGGCAAATCGGAGTGCACTTTGGAAATATAAATTGCAAGTTACATGTCGGCTCATTTTCATCATTTATAAAATTTGCGTTATACATATTTATATTTTTTTTTACCTTTCCAGGAATCAACAATTAACAAAAATGGATTGTTGCCCACATACGGTTGGTGCAATCCATTTATGTTTCCAATATTTTTCTATTAATTTCCATCCACAACAGTGTACAGGTATGTCCGAAATTTATGATAAATAAAAACACGATGAATAAACATAAAGAGGTACAGAAATTCCCGTTCTTGTTTTTATTATATATAATTAAATAATTGCGTCGTTATTATTAATATTTTATTCCAAAAAATAAGAACAATTAATTCAGTTGATAAATATAGTCGTTATAATGAAAAAAAAGTTAGCACTGCGAGGTTTCTAACTCGCAATAGACGCCAAAAATTACAGAGCGCGCGCCTTAGGCCGCAGCTACGACGCTTCACGCTGAGTCTAACTTATTTACGCGTTACTTAAGGTACAGCTGGCCGCATGCTTAACTTTGCATGCAAAATTCTCGTAAACTAAAGCCTATGCACTCAAACCCTCTTACATTTTTTATACCCTCAACCTCCTCTTTCGAATGAACTATGGCTCATTCAATTTTGTATTTCGCAATTTGTGCCCACCCCTTGTGAGTGCAGGGATTGCAAATATGAAGATCTCGAATTCAAATCCCACCCATCACCTTAGGATTTTTTCCGGGTCCGGTATCTTTCATCGAGTTAATCAGTTGATCGGCGAACTACATCATCTCCAAAAATTAATTTGAGTGAAATCTCGAATTAATTCCTCTTTCACAAAGCGATGTTGTCAATAAATATATATTTGTCCGTTTTTGATATATTGTATTTTTGCTGAAATTTATGACATGTGTTGTTGGCAACTTGTTGTCATGTTGCTCTTTATGTTAGTGATAAACCGTTGACAGCAAATA
>NW_018021692.1:35615-37606 GCF_002006095.1 Pseudomyrmex gracilis
GTATTTGGCGCGATTTTGGCGCCAACAAACGATCACCAAATCTGTTCTGGATTTGGTGCGTCACTTTGGCTTTGCTTTGCTAGTGGCAGACTTGTTATGATATTGGTCTCACTTTGACATCTCACATGTTTGACAGATATAGTCGCCAAACCATATCCTACTGAGGACACAGATGGATATGGACTTGGTCTACTAATTTCGCCGGCAGTTGGCGACAAAACTGCGACATCTCGCAACCAAATTGTTTGCTGGGTACAGCAAGTTGTCGGCAACACATGTTGAATACGTGTCATGTCAAACCAAAGACAAATGCCTGACTCACTTTGTTCTAAATTTGCTGAAAACTCAAGCGTTTTGTTTTCGGCAACATGACAGCAAAAACACAGACAGGTGGCTATCAGGGCAGGTTAAGTATTGTTGAACTTGAAATATTAACCCTGATAGCCACCTGTCTGTAGTTTTGCTTTCATGTTACTGAAAACAAAAGCGCTTGAATTTTTAGCAAACTTAGAACAAGGTGAGTCAGGTATTTGTCTTTGAGTTGACATGACACGTATTTAACACGTATTACCGACAACTTGTCGTGTATTTGCTGTCAATGATTTATCATTAACATAAAGAGCAACATGAAAACAAGTTGTCAACAACACATGCCGAGTCATAAATTTTAGCAAAAATGCAACTACATGTCGAGAACAGATGAATGTATATTCATATCTTTGCCTTTGACCAATTTTTCATCGACCACAAAACTATTCCATAAAGGAATTATTTGAAGCAAACGCAAAAAATATATTTTTTTAAAAATATATACATATATTTTTTGCGCTACCTTCAAATAGTTACTCTTAGAAAAAATATCTAGTGCCGATGAAAAACTGACCAAAGACAAACAAATTCAAACTTATATAAGACAAATAAGAAAAAATTTTTTCAATAATAAAGAACACACATTTTTTAAATAAAATATACATATATGCTTTTATTTATATATTAAATAAGTATATATATTTATTTATACATGTATGTATCACGTATTTCATATAAGTTTCAACAGTTTTACACTGTTTGTGAGATCTTCACTTGTAATAAGAGTATTAAAAAAAAAAGAAAAAAGAAAATAGCGAAAAAAAAGAATCATTCTTTGTTAAAAAGCGAATATTGCGCCATGATTATAACGCTGTGACGTTTCCGACTGGAACGGTTGAGTTTCTGAAAGTACCCATAGAAGCATTAGACTATATATATGTTTATCATACTATGTAATCATACTGCTTAAAAATATTTATTAATAATTTTATTCTTTACTTTTTAAAGTTCAGTTTCATTTACACCAAAAATGGTGTTGGCCTCCTCGTGCCTTCTATTCAAATATACGCATATTGTACACATTGCGTAAGAAAGTTTATTATTTAGTAACACTTTTATTCTCGTTTTCTTTTTTCTTTTTCGGTCGATTGCAATGTCCAAGAAAACTATTCCGTACAAAAAAGGATGGACAATTTACTATTAAATATGGACAATATACTATTAAAACATATAGAAAAATCTTAAATCTGTAGAATTAAATATAAATAAATCACGTACATATTCGCTACACGTGATCTTGCCGTTTCTCGAGACTTGAGCGTCAAAACAAGAAAAATTCCCTTGAATACCAATACACGCATATTTTACACATTACGTAGCAACTTTTACTATTTAATAATTTTCATTCTATTTCTCTTTTTTCCACATGATTTTCGCAAACATTATACTCGTGGCTAAACAAAAGTACAATTTTAATAAAATTGCAGAACCAATAAATACTATTATTTATTGTTAGACAATATGACGAATTTTTGAAATGTGTACAATCGAATAAATTACGACTATCTCTGCTACGCGTAAACTTGTTTTCCCGACTGACATCTCGGACGTTCAAATGCATTTTTTACGTATTGCGTAGTAAAATTTATCGTTTTATTGTTTATTCACAATTGTTATCACAA
>NW_018021693.1:0-2259 GCF_002006095.1 Pseudomyrmex gracilis
TTTGCAGTGTCACTTTACTTCGGTGTTCGGCCAGATATTGTTACGTATAATCATAGCTTAATGCGCCAACACAGCACAAATGTTTGAAACAAATAGAATAGAGCAGTTTCCTCAAATTGCAAGACTTAGTGATAATGATAACAATATTATTAAAGAATTAGATACAAATGGATATAATATAAAACGGAAATTAAGTTTTGTTAAAATAAAAAATAATAAAAAGCAAACTACCGAAAGTAATTCGAGCCAGTTAAATAAGGGTATAAATTTAAAGAAAAATAAATAGGAGAAGAAAAGAAACACATGTAACATACAAAATACTAAAAGTCAAAATATTCCGTTACAAAGAAAAGATGGTAATCTTTCTTTAAAGGAAAAAAAACGAATTGCTAATACAAAATATTATGAGAGTCATAAAAATCGTTTCCAAGAAAAAAATAAAAAATATTGAAAGAGTCATAAAAATAATCATTTAGTAACAAATAAAGTTTATTATGAAGCACGCAAAAACGAAAAACATTCTTACAATAAACTCTATTATAAATTACATAGAAATACTTTTCTAGTAAATAGCAGGGTTTATTATAAAGAATGCAAAACCAAAAAGAAATTAAAAAATAATGCGGAAAAATGTAACACATTAGATAAACAAAACATAAGAGATAATTGGGTAACTTCTAAATATAAAAAGAAAGTAGTTCGAAAAATAAGAAAAAAGTATTATTGTATTATTCTAATAAATAATAATGTGAAAATGAAGTACACTAAAGAAAAATATATTCAAAACGTATCTCAACTTCTTAATATATCATCGATAACTGAAAGTAGAATGGAAGCTGAGCGTATAGTAAAATGGTGTTTCCATATAAGAACAATGTACATGTCAAAATTGAGAAAAATATTCCAAAAGTATAAACAAAAAGTTGAAATATGTTTGACACGCGCCGCTGAATGTTCTTTGTTAAAATTTCAGGATTATATAAATGCCTTTTGCGGACAATCTAAGCACACCGCTTCTTCAGAATTATATTTTGCGGACAGTACATATTGTACTTTCTCTTCTTTAGAATCAATCATAATAAATTCTGAGAGCAAAGCAATGAATATTTTACTTCTTATAAAATCAAAAAATAAAACCAATTGTATGTGGGAATGTAGCTCTATTTGTAAGAAAGAAGATATTGTCATTAACGACTTGAAATGTTGTTTTGAGGAATTAAGCAATTGTACTATACGAAATCTTCATAAATTTTTATGCCGTATGCATACTTGTCACAATAAAGTAAATCCAAATAAATTAGGTCATTCTCACGGTTGTTATATTACTTATAATATATCTAGATCGTGGTGTTTAACAATCAAAATAGTATCTCCTCATTTTCCGATGATACGATATATAAAAAGATTACTATATAATTTAATTAATATTGATAAACAACTGACTGAATTAAATAAAGCTTTAAATAATACAGATATAAATACTCTTCGAGCTATTTCGCTTAAAACTCAAGAGAAAAAAAGAACTTTTATAAAGAGTACAGAAATTGATCTGAACAAAGATAAAATTCGATCTAAGTATCATTTGGCTTTTAAGAAATTTATNAAACGATCAGTGGATATTCCAAAGAATGTATGTATTTCTTGTACAAAATACTGCTATGAAAGAGATATTCTAATAATAAAAGTTCCGGAAAAAAATGATGATACATTCTGGACTAACTTTGCTACTAGTATAGGATTAGAATTTAATGAGCAATATATAATTTGTACATATTGTAATCACTATTTTAAAAAAGACAAAATGCCTCTAACATGCAGATCTAATAAGCTTGAAGTGTTATCAGTGCCTGAAAAAATAACAACACTGAATGAATATGAACGAAATCTTATACAACGAGCAAAGGCATTTCAAACTGTGCAGAGAACGAATACTATAATGAATAAAAATTTACCACATAAACATCTGGCACTAAAAGTAAAAGGTAGAACATTTTATTTGCCATTGCCTTCAAAAGAAACGTTAAATAAACTTTGTTCACCGACTGGACCTATTAATATGAATCATGAACTATATATATTAGTTCGAAGCAAGGTTGGGTAAGTTAAATTTTTTTTTATTTAAGTTAAGTTACAGTTAAAGGTCTTAAAAATTATATTTAGTTAAGATATAAGTTAATCCATAATGAAATTAATTGATTAAAAGTTAAGTTAATAAAAAAAATAATTAACAAGTTAAAAGTTAAATTTTTTTTCATGATT
>NW_018021693.1:2409-24209 GCF_002006095.1 Pseudomyrmex gracilis
GTTGTCAGCTGTTGTGCGCATCCCCTTTTTTGCTGCAGCATGCTATGAACATTCCGTTTTTTTGCATATGCGCACATGATCTATATACTATACGTAATGTTTACTATGGACAAATGCGCGTATATGAAACGGAACGCATCTTATAAACGTCTCACAATCGTAAACACTGACGATTACGTGAATTGCGTTGGATTTTACGACCAGCGTTTATTGGCTCAATTCTCGAACACGTACGAATTTATTCGCATAATAAAAAATCTTATGGCTATAGTAGATTCAAGAGAGTTGAAATAAAAAGTTACTAGTTACCGATAAATATAACTAAATAAAGTTAAAAGATAAGAGTCTAAAAATGTAACTAGATAAAGTTAAAATTATTTAACTTTTTAACTTTTTAACTTAACTTTTATCTTTTTAACTAGACACTATCTTGGTTCGAGGTATTCCAACTAAGGCAAACATAGTATGGGAAAATTTAGTAGATGTAAAAAAAATATGGGATGCATTAATATGGTTGAAACAAAACAATCCTATATATTCAGATATTATAGTACCAACATCTTGTGAAAGTTTATTAGATTGTAAACTAAAAAATGGTGAATTTCAAGAAAAAGAGTTCTGATCTTGAAAAAACATTTTTGGGAAAAAAAATTGACGGAAATAAAATATGTGACACACATATACAAGAATATAAAGCATTATTAACTCAAATGTCGCAATCAGATGAATATTATGATCAATTTACAATATATCCTATATATGAAGAAAGAATAAATGAATCTGCAACTAGGCTATATCAAATGCTTAAAATTCATGATATTCCATTAGATAATCGAAATAAAGATTTGAATGTAAAATGTTTTCCTGATTTATATCCATATGGTGTCAACGGACAACATGAGAAAAAAAAAGTGCAAATAACTGATTTTGAACATATTAAATTGAGACTTAGGTCTCAACATTCACAATTTTGATTAAATATACAATATTTGTTTTATTTATTGCATGACAACAACATAAGGCAATTAAATAGTGGAATTTTTCACAAACTGAATGTTACTAATCCTCGTGAAAAATATACAGCAGGAACTTATTTGGAACAACTATCTCAGCAACAGCTGGAATCTAATTTAAGTACTATATTTTCTAAGTTACGAAATACGGAACAATATTGGAGAATACCTAGAAGTAATTCGCATTGTATGATACATCACTATGGGCCTGTTACTTGGTTTCTTATTCTCAGTCCTTGTGAATGGTTATGGGCAGACTTGATAGAATATCTTTGTGAAGTAAATAAGCCGTTTGCTGCTCAAAAATCTGCAAATGAACTCATTGCTCTTGATCCAGTGTCAACTTCAAGATTTATAGATAACAAGTTTAAAGCTATGCTTGATTTTATTTGCTCATCTGATTATCCAATTGGAGAAGTTACTCACTACTTTTGGCGCCGAGAATATCAAAGTAAAGGCGTTTAACATTTTTATCTTTTAATTTGGATAAAAAATGCTCCGATAATTTGTATATCTTCTAATGAAAAAATTGCGTTTTTTATTTTGAAATATGTTACTTGCAAGATGCCGAACAAAACTATATCACCTGAGTTATATCGACCTATCAACATGCATCAACGACATAAACATAATGATTATTGTTTGCGTACTAAGAAAACTAAAGTAAGTTTTTCTAAAGTATGCAGATTTGGTTTTCCACGCACCGTTACAAATATCTTAATAATTAGAGATATTGCTGTTTCTATTGCAAATAGACGAAAGTTAAAACCAAAAAGTAGATTGTATTATTTACCTCGATCGAAAGAAGAAATAAATATTAACGATTATAATCCAGCTGTTCTTACTGCCTGGAAAGGAAATATGGATATCCAATTTGTTGGTGAGAAGTCTACATTGTTAACTTGGTATACTACTAAATATGTTTCCAAAGCAGAGAAAAGTAACATAGATACAATTGAAAAAATGAATTCAACAAAATCTTTAAGAAATTGTCTTTGGAATAGTATGCGTATGTTAAATCACCGAGAATGTGGAGCTTTTGAAGCTGCTGATACTTTGTTGGGAATTTCATTGTACGGTACCGATAGTAAAACTACTATAACGTGGTTAGACGTAAATACGATCAGAAACAGAAAACTGAAGCCTCGCAAAGAAATTGAGATGTTAGATGCTGAATCTACAGATATATTTTATCCTTCTCTGATTGATACTTATTATCCAAACAGGCCTGAAAAATTAGATTCTATTACATTGTATGATTACNCAAAATNGTATGATATTGTAAAAACTAAGCCATGTTCGAAAAAAGTAGAATATTACATACTTAATAAATCTTTGTATTTGAGAAAACGTAAACGTGGATATCTTATTAACCATTACAAATACAATGTTAATACACAACCAGAACGGTACTATTTTTCTTTATTACTATTGTTCAAACCTTGGAGAGATCTCAATAAACTGAAGAATGGATGTAGTAGTTACGTAGAAGCATTTTTTTTATTACAATGTGAACTTGTAAATGCTCTTCAATATCACGAAAGAATAACTGATATTCAGCAAGGTATAGATAATATGAAAGAATTAATTGAACAAAATATGGCAGAAAATATAAAAGATGTAGAAAACGATTTCGAAAATTGTGCATTAGAATGTATTCCTGTTGAAACTGAAAGAGCTATGAGAGATTTTAAAGATGTAGTTAACAAAGTTGAAGAAAATAATGTCGATAAAATGGTAGCGCAATTAAATGCCGACCAGAAGCGAATCTTTGACAGAATTACTGCCAGTATAGTATCTGATAATGACAATTTTCGATTCTATGTAAGCGGTGAAGGTGGTACTGGAAAGAGTTTTCTGATAAATACTATTAGATATTGGATAAAAAAACATCTCAAAAAGAACACAGCTGTAACCGCACCAACTGGTATAGCAGCTTTTAATATTGATGGACTTACTATACATAGATTATTTCAGTTACCAGTAGAGCACGGCCATACTGTCAAATATAGACANCTTTCTGATATAGTTCTTAAAACTATACGAGAAGAAATGAAAAATGTTGTTTTAATAATTATTGATACAATTTCAATGTGTGATTTCAAACATCACTTTAATATATATCCATCTTAGATTAGCAGAAATATTTAATACTGGAAATTGTGATAATGGATGGTTCGGCAAATGACATATAGTATACTTCTATTTGGGGATTTATTGCAGTTACCTCCTGTGTATGAAGAACCACTTCTTATTAAATTATCGAAAGCACAAATGCAGAAATATATTAGAGCAATGGGTTCTACAAATTTATGACATTTATTTAGTTATGATAAATTACGAATTAATGTGCGACAACAGAATGATACTTCATATAGAGACATATTATCGAGACTTCGCATAAGAACAGTAATAGATTCAAATACAACCACTTTAATGACAAGAAGCATAAAATTTACTGACATTACTTGTGGTGGCCGATTATATGAATTATGTAATTATTTAGAAAAGTTGCCAGTAAATGCAGTTTGTTTACTTCCAACATGTGCAATGTGTGATGTTTTAAATACTGCAATGTTAAGTCGTATTTCTTCAGACAAAATAAAACTTGTTGCTCATGACGTATCAGACTGCGCACCATTTTTAAAAAATAAAATTTTAAAAATATTAAATAAAAACGTCGAAGATTCATCTCGAACAGCTGGATTAGCGAGAATTATTATTGTAAAAGAAGGAGCACGTATAATGATTAAAAGAAATATTGATGTCACCTTAGATCTTGTGAATGGCACGATTGGTACAATAACTTCAATTATACGAAATCCGAAGGATAATGAAGTAGAAAAACTAAAAATAAAATTATCATTTGGGATTGAACATACGATAGAACAAATTAGCGTTAAGTTTGAAGTAATGGATAGAGCGTTTGTTACAAGAAAACAATTTCCTATATGTCTAAGTTATGGAATGACTATTTATAAAAGTCAAGGACTGAGTTTAAAACATGCCGTTATGGAAGCCGGAAATTCTGTATTTACCTGTGGACAAATACGAGGTGTGATCAAAAAATAAGGAGACTTTTCATTTTTATAAAAAAATATTCATTTATTTATCCAAAATTATGTTATCCCCTTCAAAATAATATCCCTCTGATACAATGCACTTGTGCCAGCGCTTTTTCCAGTCGTCAAAACACTTCTGAAATGCACTTTTGGTTATTGCCTTGAGGTCCTCCAGCAATGCAGCCTTAATCTCCTCAATCGTCGCAAATCTTCGTCCTTTCATGGGCCTTTTCAATTTTGGGAAGAGGAAAAAGTCGCAGGGGGCCAAATCTGGTGAATACGGTGGCTGAGGCATGATGGTAGTATTGTTTGTGGCCAAAAAACAAAACTAACTGCTTAATCAAAATTAAGCAGTTTTGGAACGAATTTCGATGACACACGTGTCATACCCAAAACATCCGTTAAAATTGATTGGCATGAGCCAAACAATATGTTAAGATCATCAGCTACTTCTCTAATCGTGATTCGACGATTTTTCAACACAATTTTTTTCACTTTCTGAACATTTTCGTCGATTTTTGACGTGCTGAGGCGTCCAGAGCGAGGTTCATTGTTAACATTTTCTCGGCCTTCTTGGAATAACTTATACCATTTATAAACATTTTTTTTGCTCAAAGTTGACTCACCGTACGCCACTGTCAACATTTCAAGAGTTTTTGAACACTTAATACCATTTTTTACACAAAAATTAATACAAACTCTCTGCTCCATTATTTTCAACAGCAAAAAATCGCCGAGTACGCAAACACGAGTCTAAGCTTTATGCCTCTCACATAAAAACAACACATGCTATATAGTCAAAACTGTGAACATATGATCGTGACGAGTGTACCAACACAACAAAAAAAATTTTGAAATTAGAGTGTACAGAGCGCGCGAAATTCAAAGAGTCACCTTACTGTTTGATCACACCTCGTATATGTTGCTCTTTCACGAGTAACTACGCTGAATGGACTACATCTTATAAATTATGATCCTTCATCTGTGAAAGCAAATGAGTTTGCTATTAAAGAATATAACAGATTACGAAAACAATATGGACCTGATCGCACTTATATTACAATTTCAAAGAAACGTATTCGCAAAGTACATGATTTAATTTGGATTATATCACAATGTATTTCAGATTGTCAAAGTAATAATACAGAGAGTGATCTCACTTCATGGTGCATACGAGGATTTTTAAATCAAGATAATGTATCATGCTATGCTAATGCTTCTATTCAGTGTCTTTTAAATTCTCTTATTATTAGAAAAACGTTATTACGTCTAGAACGGACAAATGCTGTGAGAAAATTACTGGATAGCTATATCTCCAATGATAAATTTATAAAAATTAAAAAAACTGAAGTACGTAGACTGACAGGTGAAAAATATCTTCAAACTGTTCAACAAGATGCTAGCGAATTTCTTATACGGCTTATTGATAACATACAAAGTATAAAAAATATTATTGAGTATCATTTAACTACAACTTCGCGATGTAAAATATGTAGTTATACGACTTATGGAAACGCATAGTAGTTCTGTCCTTTTATTACAAATTCCCGAAACTATAAAAAAGTTTTATACTCTTAAAGAACTCATACAATTAAATTTTTCATGTTGGAATAATGTCCAAAAAGTATGTAATACTTGTAATACTGTATCAATACTTGAAAAAAATGATGTAACAGTAACAAGTCATATTCTCATTTCACAATTAGTAATATTAAAAACAATTAATACTAAAACTACAAAACTTAATTGCAATATTAAAAGTGTACCTACTACAAAGATACATCTTGGTGGCAGTACATATAAAGTTATTAGTGCAATTTTTTATCATGGGGAAAAGTTGAATACTGGACAATATACAAATATAGTACGTAAAACACAGACTAAATACACAGACTGGATAACAATACATGATTTAAAGATACAAAAGTGCAATTGGCCGAGAAATGCTAAAAATGCATATATATTTTTCGCAGACAAAATAAAATAAAATGTACATATACTTTTACTTGCATTTAAAAAAAGGAGTGAAATCACCCTAAAAAAAGTCTTCACAAAAGAAAAAACATACGCCAAGTACATAAAAACTATCCAAATGCAGAAATCTTCTTTCTGTAGAAATAAAATCACAGACAATCAATGCAATTAGCCAAGTACTGGATTCAAGACTATAGACCTTATAAAACGGGCTTAAAACAAAAGTAAAGTACAAAAACTTGGCGTGCCCGGATCGTATATATATACACACATATGTGTATACGAGTTATAATAAAACACAAAAAAGTATTTTGACGATAATCAATTAATACTAACATATTAGCAGTTATGATGTTAGAATTTAAAAAAGTAACATTATATTACATTTAAGATAACTGTTGTCATCTTGTTGTAACTAGAAGAAAATATAAGGAAAGAAAACATAATAATAATAAAAAATATGATAAGATATAAANAGATATATGTATAATAATAAGATTTTGTAATCAAGAGACGCGGTAGCGTCTCGACGCTAAGTACATAAAAGTATCCGCCGAATGAGTGTCACTGTCAAGACGCCGCCGTGTACTTTATTTCGAGTTTTTAATCGGCGAATCTTTGACATAAAATATTTCGTAAAGAAACCATTAATAAAAAAAATAACCTTAATAATAAGCCATATGTAGAACATAAATATAAAAGAAAAAATATAATAAGATATATGTATACTAATACGATATATGTAATATAATATATAATAATAGGATATATGTAATATAATAATAAAACACAACATGTATATATATATACAAAATATGTAGCTTGAATCAGTACTACTTACGATCCGGGCACGCCAAGTTTTTGTACTTTACTTTTTGTTTTAATCCCGTTTTATAAGGTCTTGAATCCAGTACTTGGCTAATTGCATTGATTGTCTGTGTTTTTTATTTCTACAGAAAGAAGATTTCTGTATTTGGATAGTTTTTATGTACTTGACGTATGTTTTTTCTTTTGTGAAAACTTTATATATATATATATATATATATTTTATTAATTCATCTTGATACATAAAAATCTTACATATTTTATTGTCACATATTTTTTAGTCATAGAGAATTATTACTTTAAGATGAATGATTCAATGTCTTTTGTATCAATAAAATTTTTTTTATATTAATTTATTTTGTTCTATCAACTTTTTTGAGTCTGTCAAATGTATTTTCAGTAATTATTGACTATAGAAGATTTGGGGAAGGTGCGAAGATCTTGACCTTGACATATGTTGTAAAGAGGTAGAACACTCTTCTGGGTAGTGTTCAAGAGGTTTTACGCGTCGCTCATTGTTTATTACAAACTTATTGACAAAAATTCACATTTGTTTGCAGGTATCGTTTCTAGGAAAACATTCTGAGTTGCTGATATAGGCTGTTTTCCTTTGAAAAGACACAAATCGACACAGATTAACACACTCAACACAGTTTGACTCTTCTCCCGAGAAGAGTCAAAGGGAGCTTTCCAGCTACGTACACAGACGACACTTGGTGCATCCAGAAGCACGACCGCTCATTGAGCGGCAAAGTAGCAATCGACTGTGATTGGTTTAGATTAAAATAAGAACCCCAATCACAGTCAATTGCTACTTTGCCGCTCAGTGAGCGGTCGTGCTTCTGGACTCACTGTGTAACACAATCTATTAGTGTAAGAAAGAGCATATCAGTGTGTCTCACTTACACTAGTGAACATTATGTTGCACAGTGTCGCCTGTGTACGTAGCTGAAAAGCTCCCAAAAAGTCTCGATTGAGGTCGATCACAATTATAAATGAAAAGCGACGTGTGACGATTTGTGTCGGATGTGTCGACTGTGTTTTTTAAAAGGAAAGCAGCGAGAGAGATAGGCTGCGTTCCGAGTTACGCATGAAGCGTATAGACTGCATAGAAAGTCGTTTCGATTTAAACAATGCAAACATTGAAAGCACTTTGATAGAGCTGAAAATTCCCTAGATGGTACTAACCGTACTGAATTCTTAGCACTCCTCCCAGCGCATTGACTGCTTCTACTCTAAGTGCGTTTCGTCTTACGCATATGCGCGCATTTATCTATAATACACGTCACGTACAGTATAGACAAATGCGCGCATATGCGTGAAACGGAACGCAGCTTAGAAGCAATGCGCTGGGAGGAGTGCTAAGAATTTAGTACGGTTAGTACAATCTAGGGAATTCTCAGCTCTATCAAAGCGCTTTCATTGCTCGCATTGTTTAAATCGGAACGACTTTCTATCATAGACTTATATAATAGACGGAACATTTGTATGACGAAGTTGAAAACAATATTAAAGGACAGAGATAGTGCTGGAGTAGTTGTCTCTCTCTCTTACAATAAGAGCGGTGGGGGACCAATCACCTTAAGCGCATAGACATATAAGTCTTAGGCGTAAAAGACCATTATTTTTGACTTGTGTGCTCGAGAGGTTATAAAAGTTTGAGTCTTGTATGGATATAAATTTTTTATTATTTTATTTATGTTTTTACAGAAAACAACAATAATTGGTAACACTAAAGCATAAACAACTGTTGTTAATTAAAAATAGTTTAATTTAGAAAAAATTTAAGTTAAAAAATATGTTAAATTAAATTCTATAGAAGTATGAAGTAAATTACATTATAAAAAGGTCTACAAATTGTTAGTGTTAATTGTTAGCGCCTGCCAAGTCTCTCAAAAAGTCTATACATGCTACATGCATGCTATTACCTCTTACTATCACTCTCTCTCAACTGAATTTCGGACGTCTATTTTCGTTGCTCTCGGCCACTACCTTACTCATATTTATATTTAAGTAGTATTGCGTATATGTTCAAATTAGGTTAAGTTGTACATCTTTAAATTACTTATATAAATTACATAATATTATTCTTATATCTTTATATATTAGATTTATATTATCTTATTATTAAAAGTATAAAACATTTCTTTTATAATCTGCAACTCACACAAACATCCATCCATCCAGACATCCATTAGATATCTCTTAAATGTCGCATGGAGCTGTCGACGTCTAATAAACGTCTAATGGAGCTTTTGTTCTATGTGGGAAGTTATTTTATTTATTTTATTTAGACAAATTTCTTATTCATTAAAGAACACTCAATAAAGAAGATAGTCGTAATAGTCGTAATCCATAATAAAAAGCATTTTATGATTATTACAAAGATACAAGACTAATAATTATAATATATTTAATATATTAAATATATAAATAAATAAATAACTATTTCTAATACTTATTATAATAACTTCAATACCTAGCAAACAGATTGATTATGGAATGTTGTGGATTTGTTAAAAATCGCAGACGGAATTTAATGCCAAAACTATAGCCTACTATATCCTCAGTAGGATATGGTTCAATTGAATCTGTCCAACATGTACCTACGTCAAAACGAGACCAAAATCATAACAGATCTGCCACTAGCAAAGCAAAGCTAAAGTGAGGCACTACATCCAGAACAGGTTTGGTCAGTGTCTATTGGCGCCAAAACATCGCCAAATACAGAACATATCTGTTATCAAAACTGTCAACAGAACATTAGCAAATACAGAGCAGATCTGTCATCAGAAACGTCGACAGATTGCTACCAAACGCAGACTAGATCTGTTGCCTAGAATGGATTCTACTTGAAAGTGGAATTACTTACTAAAAAAAAAAAAGAAACCCAATAGCATATTGCTTTGTCGGAGAGTAATTAATTCGAGATTTCACTAGAATTAATTTCTGGAGGCCTGATTCAGCTCGCCGATTAACCAATAAACTCCATTGAAAAAGACCGAACTTGAAAAAATCCTAATATGTGATAGCGGCGGAACTTGAACTCGAGATCTCCATATTCGCAGCCCCTGCACTTAGTCCGCGAGACCATTTGTGTTTCTTACTAACATATAATTATTTGTATCTATTTATTCTCAAGCTATCCTACACATTTCATTTATTATTTATGTAAACTATTATTTTATTAAAAATATAGAAGTATAATGTACCTGCAACAATAAATAAAAATATTTTTGTTATTATTATTAAATATAATTTAAAATACATTTTTTACAACGCAAACAACTTTTTTGTTGATATGTACTGATTATACTGTTCTCAACAGATTTTTAAGACTTGAATATTATTCAAATTAATGTTAATTATGTATGTCATTAATATTAATTATGTAAAAGTAATGGTAATTATGAATATTTAAAAACTCGTACAGTAATAAATATAAATTCACATTATAGATAAAAGATAGCACTTTACAGTGGTGTAAGTACAATTGTAAAAAAAAATTAGTTTGGCCGTAAAAATATGACAAATATAAACAAAACTGCCAATTTTGATACATTCCCTTACAAAAAGGAACTACTGGCAGTAATATATTGCGGCAGTGGTACAAAACAATTACTGGCATTCTGTGTAATTGCCAGTGATATTCTCAGTGATTTCTGTAATATTTAATAATATTTTTGTCATTGTCAGTAATATTTATATTATTGACTTTATTTATATGTAATCGGCAGTAGTTCTTTTTCGTAAGGTGTAATCTCAAATTTCTCGAAAATTTGACATGCTAAGTCAATTTCGTCGCCGGATTCGTTTTTGGTGACCAAGAATCTATTAGAAAACACCCCAGATAGCACATGAATGTTCATAGGATGTCTAATGGACGTCCAAATTCTGACATCAGGATGTCCATTGGGTGTCCGAATAAACTCCGATGGACGTCTCCACTGATTGTCTTATAGACATCCATTTTTGACAATTTTGGTTGTCCATTTATTTTCCAAAACTAGATCTAAAAAAGTGATATTAACATGTCCATCGATATGCATTACTGTGATATATAAAAAAAAACCAATGGCACATTGCCTTATGAAAAGGGAATTAATTCGAAATTTCACTTGACTTAATTTTTGGAAGCCTAATTCAGGTTACCGATCAACTGATTAACTCAATTAAAAATACCACTCTCGGAAAAAATCCTAAAGTGATAGTGAGATTTGAACTCGAGACCTCGCAGCCCTTGCACTCAGTCCGTNAGACCACTTGTTCCTTTTTAAAATGTAATTATTTTTATCTACTTATTCTCAAACTATTCTACACACTTCATTTATTATTTAAATTATTATTTTATTAAAAATAGTACAGAGCAACGTACCTGTAATAAATAAAAATAGTTTTTTTATTATTATTAAATATAATTAAAATACCTTTTCACAACGCAAATAAACACATATACTAATTATTATAGTCAATTCTTAATATACAATATATAGCAAATAAAATATATGACAATATGTGTACACATTTATGTGTATCATTGTTACATAATAATAATAATTATATATAAAACTGTTATACATGCATAAAGTGCTTCTTGTTGATATAATACATTTTAAAAACAAAGCGTTTATGTTTCAAACAAAACTTGTAAGATTTTTGCAACAATGTAGCAAAAGATATATGTATTATATTATATATAATTAATTATTATATATAATTAAAATACAATGCGATGTATGCAACTTGCCAAATAGTAAATGACATCTCTAACATTCATAAGATGTAATAAAAATAAATTTATATATAATCTTGCTACTTGGAATGCAATACAATATTACCGTAATATTTCAGTAGTATATATAAATGTAGTTTATCGATAATATTATTGTAATATTGTATTATAATATTCAATAGTACTAATATATTGCAATATTACTGGGATATTTCCCTAATATTACGTGCTATATAAGTATCTCATCATTTTATCTTTATAGTTCATATGACAAAAACAAAAGTAGAATGATGCAATAGCGCTGAGAGCACGCTTTCCGAACGTTTTCATTTTTATTTCAAGATTGTACACGTGATAGATACATACCCTAATAGGCACATTTGTGAAAATATTGCAAAAAAATGGCATCATGAATGGCGACGATTTTGCAATAATTGCACTAAGATGATTTGCCATAACGCAACAGTTTTGTCGAAATAAAATTTTGTAAATAATATTTGTCAAAAATTGCGAAAAAGTCGTTATGCATTTCCACAGTATATACCTCCAATAGGCAAAGTGTGAAAATCTTGCACAAATATGACATCATGAGTGACGACGATTTCTTACATTTCTTCATATGCAATCATATTTCTACATATTTGAAACATCACATAGCTGAATTTCTTTTCTCAATTATTGGACAATTTCTTCGTGAAATTAATTTTGCAAATATACTGCTAAGATGATTCGCCATATCGTTATTCTTTTGCCGAAATTGTATTTGGAAAGTAATTTTGCAAACAACTACAAATATTTCAGAAAAGATGAATGTTTTTACATCTATTTCCTAGAATATGTCTGTATAATTGCAAATTACAATTTTAGTGCAAGATTTCGTCACATAATTTTGTAAATGGTTTCCTATCAGGGTAAAGAATTTCTTTCGTACAATATATTTGTCAGTCATAATTACCCCGATAGCCAAATGATAGCAGTATGCCGGCAGTATGCACGCAGGTTTAATTAGCACTTTGCAGCAAATTCCACTCAGCTATGTCATCATAGTGAGTGAATTATGTAGGCAGGATATGTAAAGAAAACAACACAGCAAAAATATAGAAATAAATGAAGAATGAAACGACATTAGCATGTTATGCTTCAAATCTACTACATTTTTTTAGCAAGTTCTGCTTGATTGATACAATAATATTTCCATCACAGCATGACACATTCATATAGTATTCTCTTTTTTTTGTTTTTCTTGTCAACACTACTTGCAATAACAGATTATGTTTGAATGCTGGTTATACTGTACTGGCATAATGTATTATTGCAGACTTTGCAAAATATACTCATTCAATCTTGGTTATCTGGGTAGTTAACATGTATGTAAACTTACTTTCTTTAATATGTAAAACTTTTTATAGATGTGTAAGAGTCACTTCATAATTTTTATAAATTTAGAAAGAAATATGAATATAAGATTACTGCAGATAGGCTGAAGAGCAAATATCCTATGAACGTCCAAATATTGGTTATTAAAGGATATCCAAAATTGGACATACGATGGACGTCTAATTCATGTCCGCGGACGTGCGATCATAAAATGGACATAGAACGAACGTCCATGAGACATTCTGTGCTATCTGGGATATCACAGTAATATTAACATGTCCACCGATATGCATTACTACTGTGATATATAAAAAAAAAAACCAATGGCACATCGCCTTGTGGAAAAGGAATTAATTCAACATTTTACTTGACTTAATTTTTGGAAGCCTGATTCAGGTTACCGATCAACTGATTAACTCAATTAAAGATACCAATCCCGGAAAAAACCCTAAGGTGATAATGAGATTTAAACTCGATACCTCCATACTCGAGACCTCGCAGCTCTTGCACTTAATCCGTAAGACCACTTGTGTGTCCTTTCTAAAATGTAATTATTCTTATCTACTTATTTTCAAACTATTCTACACACTTCATTTATTATTTAAATTATTATTGTATTAAAAATAGTGCAGAGCAATGTATCTGTACCAATAGATAAAAATAGTTTTTTTTATTATTATTAAATATAATATAAAATATCTTTTTATAACGCAAATAAATTTTTTGTTAACATATACTCATTATTACTACCCGAACGGGTTTCCACCTTGTAGTAGCTCCGAGGCGGGAGCTCGAGGCTCGCGGAGCGCTCGGTGCGCACGTGGTCTGGCCGCCTTGCAGTAACTACACGGAACGTTATTTTGTTCCAAGCATGTTCTGGTGGCGGCGTGACCGGACAGTGATCGTCAGCTCCTCTCTGGACGCTGGCGGATCTGCCTGGTCGTGCCGTCACAATGGAAGTGTAATCTGACGGGACAACAAGACCACAGAAAGTGAGCATCTGGTGTCCTCGGGGGCTGTGAGCTCTCGCGCCGGAGCAAGTGGTGGGGCTTAAGGTCGCGGGCGGTGGTCATCCGCTCAGGGATGGGCCCGTCTGTGACCAACTAAGAGAAACCCCACAAGTTAAGGTGTGAGCGACCGTGCCGAGAGCTGCGTGGCGCAAGGGGAGTTGCGTCGTGAACGGTGCCTCCTGGATACCGGGCGAAATCCAGGAGTACGGAGCCAAGCCCCAGCCATTCGCGACTCTGGCTAGGTAAGACCGCGCGACCGCGATACTCGTGGGAACAAAATGGAGTTCGAAAAAGAAAATACAATCACCCCCAAATCAGTCCCCAAAAGCAAAGCCTCCTTTGGAGGTGAACGTCCAGGGGAATCTTGTAGTGCGGGAGCGGGCTCAGAAGCCCCAAAATACCGCATAAGATATAGAGGGGCCGCTAGGCGCCGTTATAATAAACAGATGCCAGACTAGCCAGGGAGAGTGGGGCCAATAAGGCCCTCTCTACCCCCGCGGCCTTTTGCTCAAAAAATGGAGCTGAGGGTGGGCGGGCTTCGGGTGGCGCGGCAAAGCGCGCCAGGCCGGAGCACACTACTCCCAGCCTCTTAGAAAATCGCCAGGGCAAGAGATCCAAAAATGAGGGGTCGTATGCACAGGCGACAATAGGACTGGTTAGGATGGCCCTCGTATTGGCGGGCTACCCTGACAAGAAGGTAGTAACCGATGAGGCGGTTGAGACCAGAAAACTGATCAGGACTCTCATGTTCGGCATGACCGAAAATGACAAAGCCCCCACCTTCACCGGTTCCTGGGAAAGGGATGGTGCACTCATTGTCGTGTGCGCCAATAAAGAGTCGGCGGAGTGGCTTAAGGTCCACTCCCCCGAGGCAAAAGTCAGGGGAATTCCTCTGCGTGTGCTGCCGGTCGGTGAGCTACCCAGGAGACACCGGGTGGTGGTGCATGTTGAGGAACCTGACATAGATGTTGAAAAGGCTCTAAAGCTCCTCAACCAACAGAACACAGGGCTGGCAACCAGTAAATAGGTCGTCAATAGGGACGCCTTGAGCGCCCACTTCTCCTGCTTGGTTGGCGACTCGGCACTGGAAGCCTTGAAGCACTGTGGCTTCAGGCCTTTTCTCGGTCTCGGCCGAGCCACCGTTAAGGTGGCGGAACGGGAGCGCGGAGAGGCGACTGGAAAGAAGAAAACGTCGGAGGATGTCAAGACTGCCTAAAAATAGCTCTTCCTGGCATCTAAATGACTCAAATGAATTTGCACCACAGCAAAAGCGCCTCGGCTATCTTAGCCAGGAGCATGGCTGTGATGCATATAAGTATTGCACTAATCCAAGAACCTTGGATTGTTAACGGTGCAATAAGAGGTCTGAGTGGGTGTGGCTGTTTATACAAAGCACACTCGGAAAAAAGAGTAAGATTTTGCATAGTAGTTAAAGGACTAAATGCTATTTTTCTGCCACAGCTCAGCAGCGAGGACCTTACAGTCATCAAAGTAAGAGTAAAGCTGGCCGAGGAAAAGGACATGGAGGTACTAATAGGGTCAGTCTATATGCCCTACGACTCCATGGACGATCCACCACCGAAAGAAGTAAAAGCCCTGGTAGCCTATGCGGAGGCCGGGAGGCTTGAACTTCTGCTTGTGATGCGAACTCCCATCATGTAAGATGGAAAAGTGCAAACATCAACCCGCGGAAGGAGAGTCTGCATGGCTTCCTAGTGGACATAGGGCTAACCATTCTTAACAGAAAAAACGAGCCGACATTCCTGGACTCCAGAAGACAAGAAGTCATTGATATCACGGTTTGTACGGAGAGGGTGGCGGGTCTGGTGAACGACTGGAGGGTCTCGGATGAGTTCTTTGGCTCTGATCACAGACAAATACGCCTAACTCTTCAACAACTACCGCAAATCAGCTAGGTTTGTAATCTATGAAAAACCAACTGGAGGTCTTTGGGGCTGATTTTAAGGCGCAGCTCGTTGAGGCCCCAACCAGTTTCAAGATCAAAAATAATTTGGAAAATGTGGCGGACTTCTTAAAGAACGCCATTGCAAATACGAGTTAAACTGCCCACCAAAACCAAGGAGCCCGGTGACTAAGATCCACTGGTGGAACAAAGAGCTTGAGAAGTTCGGGTTGGAACTGAGGAGGAAATTCAGTAAGGCAAAAAGAATCAGACTTGCAGCACACTGAGAGGCTTTTAGAAGCTCCCATCGAGAGTACAGCAAGGAAATCAAGAAAGCAACGTACAAAAGCTGGAAACACTTCTGTGAAAGCAGTGAGAGTGCCCCAGAGGCATCCAGGCTTCACAGAATTCTCAGCTTAGATCACCGTCCCCAACTGGGCTGTCTTAAGCTTCCAACGGGGAATGTTACTGAGGAGGCGTCGGACACATTAAAACATTTACTGGAAGTCCACTTCCCATGTTTTGACAATAACATACAACCTCGCCGGCCGAAGCCTAGGGTATATAAACCCAAGGAGTGGCATCTGGCAGCTGAGGTTGTTTATCCAAAGAGAGGTGAATGGGCTATTAAAATCTTTAACCCATATAAAGCACCTGGACCAGACGGTATCTATCCCGTCCTTCTTCAGGAGAGACTGGAGGTACTAGTCGGTCCACTTACTAAAATCTTTAGGGCAAGTATAACCCTAAGACATGTTCCTCAGGCCTGGAGTGGTACAAGAGTGGTCTTTATCCCCAAGCCTGGCAGAAATGGATATATTTCAGCCAAGGATTTCAGACCGATCAGCCTTACCTCTTTCGTACTTAAGACGTTGAAGAGGCTGATCGACGGATTCTTAAAGAACGGACCTTTGCTTATATATCCACTGGCCTCTTCCCAATATGTTTACAGGGAGAGCAGATCCACGGGTACTGCCTTGCACCGCCTTGTGAGCGGAGTCGAGAAGCAATTGGAAGCAAAAGGATATGCCCTGGGCGTCTTCCTAGACATTGAGGGAGCTTTTGATAGCACCTCATATGATGTAGTCGGGGAAGCGATGACCAGACACGACATTCCAGCCGCACTAGCAGACTGGACACAAAGCATGCTACCAGGAAGAACCCTGATTGCTAATCATGGAAACTCAAGCGTGCATGGTTTTCCCGCTAAAGAATGCCCGCAGGGGGAAATTTTATCTCCCCTGCTGTAGTGCTTGGTCGTGGACGAACTTTTATATAAATTACAAAAGACAGGTTTTCTTGCCTTTGGCTACGCTGATGATGTGGCCATTATAGTGCGGGGCAACTTTCTTTCAATATTTAAAGAGACTATGGGAAAAGCTCTTAATATCACGCAAAACTGGTGTCAATCAAAAGGACTTAGGGCTAATCCATCAAAAACCAAGGCCATGATTTTCACCAGGAAATACAAACCTGAAGCCATTGAGCTTAGACTCTAGCGGAAAGATATAGAATACGTCCAGTCAGTAAAATATTTGGGAGTCCACTTAGACACCAAACTGAATTGGAAAACACATCTCGATATAAAGAGATCTAAATTCTATGCCTCATACTGGGCGTGTAGAAGAGCAATGGGAAAATCATGGGGTATTAAATTAAATACTGCCCTATGGATATACAAAGCGGTACTAGTACCGAGGTTAACATATGCTGCTGTTGTTTGGTGGCCCAGAGTGGAAAAGATGGAGTCAAAGAACCTACTAAAAAGCCTACAAAGTAATTACTTGAGGGCTGCGGTAGGAACTATGAGAACGACACCAACAGAAGCGCTGGAAATGGCGCTCTGCATTCCACCTCTAAGATTGACTATCATCAGCGCTGTCAAACTCACAGCAAATAGACTAAGATGTCAGGGGAGTGGAGAGATTTCGGAATAGGTTATACCAAGCTCGAGTTTCTTCATAATCTTCTCTTTACCTTAAAGCAAGACAGAATATCCAGAATACGCCAAGTAGACAAAGCGTTCTCCATAAACTTGACCACCAAAGCAGACTGAAAAAACAGAAATCTTCAGATCCAGCCGGGCACTTATGCATGGTTCACTAATGGATCTGGAGCAAACGGCTGCTATAAAGCAGGCATCTACTGTCCAGGATCAAATTACAGAGAGTTTTTCTCTCTGGGTAAACTGGCCACGGTCTTTCAAGCAGAAGTCCTGGCCATTCTGGAATGTGCAAGACTCCTACTCTCAAGAGAGACAAAAACTAGGAGGATCAATATTTATACGGATAGCAAAGCAGCCATAAAAGCTTTTGCCAAGACCATCACTGAATCTTTAGTGGTTTGGGACTGTATGCAAGCTCTAAACAGATTAAGCGAGCAAAACAACATCGCGCTTGTCTGGGTACCTGGCCACCAAGGTATCCAAGGCAATGAAGTGGCTGATAGTCTGGCAAAACTAGGTATCTTAGAGGAACCAGTCTGCCAGATAGTTGGAGTACCCTTTGCAACAGGGAAAAATCATATCAAGAACTGGCTGAAAAGGGAACACAGGATCTCTTGGGAGATACTGAAGAGCTGCCGCCAAGCTAAGGCCCTGATGACTCAGCCATTGCCAGATAGGACAAAGGAACTTCTGACAATGAATAAGTACAGACAAAGTATCGGTCTTTTCACAGGGCATTGGGCCTTCAAGGCACATCTATTCAACTTAGGCCTAGTTGAGGAGAGTAGTTGTAGATTCTGCGGCGAGAAAAGGGAGGACAGCGTGCACATATTGTGTCGCTGCCCGTCTCTAGCACTCAAAAGATTCAGATCCTTGGGCTCCATGTTTGTAGAGCCCGAGGACCTAAAAATAATTAAAATCAGCCATCTGTGTAGCCTGGCAGCAAATGCTGGGTTTTAGCAGCTTAGTCGATAAAGAACTAGCAGGAGTCGCAGAAGATTTTATAGATCTAGGTGACAATAGGGTCTCACAAGCCCCCCGCTCCTTGTTATCTATCTATCTATCTATCTATTGATTATTATAGTCAATTCTTAATATATATATATAGTAAGTAAAATATATGACAGTATGTATACACATATATGTGTATTATTGTTATTACATAATAATAATAATTATATAGTAAAAATGTTATACATATATAAAGTGTTTTTTGTTGATATAATACATTTTAAAAACAAAACGTTTATGTTTCAAACAAAAATTCTAATATTTTTGCACCAATGTAGCAAAAGATATGTATCATATTATATATAATTAAGATACAATGCGATGTATGCAACTTGCCAAATAGTAAATGACATCTCTAACGTTCATAAGATATAATAAAAACATATTTATATATAATCTTGCTACTTCGGATGCAATACGATATTATCGTAATATTTCAGTAGTATATATAAATGTAGTTTATCGATAATATTATTATAATATCTAATAGTACCAACATATTGCAATATTACTGGGATATTTCTTTAATATTACGTGCTATATAAGTATCTCATTTTATCTTTATAGTTCATTTGACAAAAACAACAGAATCCCTATAAGCACACAATATTCTTAGAATAGTCTAGAATATTTTATGAATATTAATAGTACGTTTAATATTCCAAAGATGTGCTCAGAATATTACTTGATATGAAATAATATTATGCGCTTATAGGGATGATGCAATAGCGCTGACAGCACGCTTTTCGAACTCGCTAATTGTTATTTCAAGATCGTACATGTGATAGATACATAAAAAATTTCTTTGGTACAATATATTTGTCGATCATAATTAGTTAAAATATATATACAATTACGTTTTTTAATATGTAAAACTTTTTATAGATGTGTGAAAGTCACTTCATAATTTTTATAAATTTAAAAAGAAATATGAAAATAAGATTGCTGCAGATAGGCTGAAGAGCAAATATCCTATTGACGTCCAAATATTGGTTATTAAAGAATATCCAAAATCGGATATACGATGGACGTCTAATTCATGTCCGCGGACGTGCGATCATAAAATCCATTTAGCACAAGACGTCCTTAGGTTTATTTTAACAATATCCAAGACGGCTCAGGACATTTACAGGACATTTTTTTAAGATATCAGTATAAATGTATTTTATGAAAATTTACTATGCATACATATGTTACGTTCTTGAAACTCAACGGTCCACTTTTTCTTGCGACGCGACGCGCCAACGCATAGCAACCCCTTTTTGGTAAATAATAGAAAGCAATAAATAACTCGAACGGATCTCTTATTGTTTGGAAACTTACACTCCAGACGATAGGAAAGCAAAACAGAAATCATATCGGCGTCCGAAAGGAAACCGCGCCTGGTAATAACCCGAAATTCTATGATAATGAGCAAGAAAAATTTACTATTTTAAAACTTCGAGCAGCTTTCCAAACAAACCCGGATATCTCCGAGTCATGAAAAACACCGCTTATAAAAATTAGAGCGGCCGGCGCAAATAGAAACTGCGCCACGAGCAATTTTATTATAAGCAAATAGCAAAAGGTCTATGTGGCGTGATCGAAAAAAAACAACACTCTCTCTTTTCCCTTCTTTGAAAAATCGGACAAGCCGACAAAGGCGAGAAATCGTCGCCGATTGGCGATCACACAAAGTTTACTCGACGACTAATTAACAAATAGAAACTAGCGAGGCCCAACCAAGTTTTCCGATTGGAAGAAACTCGGTGAGCACTCGCTGACCGAAAAAGGTATATAAGACGGGACTCTTGGGGCTGGAGTCAGAAAATCTGCTGATTTCCCCGGAAGTGCCGCAGCAAATTCGCGACGAGTAAGTCGAGAGCCGCTAATCTAAAAGATCGGGAGTGCCGTGGTGCAACGAGTCAAAAAGTAAAGTTCGGTGCAGTGAGTGCCAAAGCCGAGACACCAAAGCTGCACTGGTGGTCAACCCTCCGCTCCCGACCTGCAGCCAACCCGACACCGCTGCAACTCAACTAAATAGTGAATGTTTTAAGAAACCAATTGTTCATTGAGGTTCAAATTAAAGATAGAAATTGAAAAAAGAGAGAAACCCG
This sequence comes from Pseudomyrmex gracilis, assembly GCF_002006095.1. Classification (NCBI taxonomy): domain Eukaryota; kingdom Metazoa; phylum Arthropoda; class Insecta; order Hymenoptera; family Formicidae; genus Pseudomyrmex; species Pseudomyrmex gracilis. The sequence continues at coordinate 23,358 of NW_018021693.1, forward strand.
CAGCTCCTCTTCAGGGAGCTCAGGGAAACGTAATCGCGAAATAAAAACAATTAATCACTCATTCATAAAAAACGATTATTGAACTGTCTAAGACATCCTTCGACCTCCTCCCTTAATCGGAGAAGATATCCGCGATCTTGAATCGCTCCGGATGACTACTGACAGACGTCCAAGGTTTTGAATCGCTCCGGATGACTTCCCAAATAGCACATGGATGTCTATTAGACGTCCATCGAACGATTTCTTGTGAACATTAGACCGTCCGATGGATGTCCGATTAAAGTTTGCTGGACGTTCAGTGGACGTACATTTGAGGTATGTTTGCACCTCCGTACGACGTCCATAAAATGTCCATGCTGGACGTTCACCGAACGTTCGACGGATCTTAATTGGACGTCTAATGGACGTTTTAATTTCTACCAACGGACGTCCACAGAATGTCCGAAACATGTTCCGTGTTTAAAAGTTGCTTTAATTATAAGTTTTAAGAAGATGCTGAACCGCCGCAAAACCTTGGAATCGGCTACTCGGCTGCTGGCGTCTGCTACGCTGTCCAGAAGGTAGCGCCATCTAGTCGGACGACAAGAATAGATATATGTATCTTTTTCTTTGTCTCTCGATCGGTTTGCCCGTCTTTCTTTTAGACTGAGACAGACTAATCGTTGGTTCTCGCGTTCTTCCCGTCTTTCGTTAGATTTACAAGCGAAGTCGAATATTGTAACGCTTGCCGTGAGTCTCAGATAATTCACACACAAGATACATATATATAAGCTTTCTCATCGCATCGTTAGTATGCAACATCATATGTTTTCCACTTGTTTCAAGTATTTTAATATGCAACAATATAAACTA
>NW_018021693.1:25559-27907 GCF_002006095.1 Pseudomyrmex gracilis
GATATATTGAGTGAATATATTATTTATGGCCTTACAAACAATGGAGCTAAACAAATTTTGTAAATCTTTTCATTGTAGCAATAAAACATATTTAGAAAAACATATATAATTTGTCCGGATTTTGGCGCCGCACCCTGTATGTATATATAAATTGTGACGTGGTATTTGCGCCGCTCTTTCCCCCGTCACAAAAGTTGAGAGATTTCGCGGGAGCCCGGGAAAACGAGCTGAAAAGCGAGCGCCAAGATCCTCCAGGGCTTGCATGCATCCGCTTAGAATAGTCTTTTATTTTTATTTTTGTATTTTATGTAATTGCGGCGCTTCACCGTCACGAAAACATCGAGGGACTTTTCGTCAAGGACAACGGCGGTACCCGTACGAGAAAGAGAGAGGGAGCAGAACTGAGGCGCGAAGTCTCACTTCCCGATCACGTGGAGAGCCAGGGTAGGTGACGGCAGACAGAGGCCACAGCGGAACCTCGGCGCTTTAGCCTAGCGGAACGGGCAGAACGGCGGAACGAACATCAACGAGCCTGCCTACGCTGAGACGTGCAGTGTTCCTGCCATCTTGCTGCAGGGTTTCAAGGACCCGCTGCTTATCTTATTGCTGCATCTCTGGGATTGCTATCCCGCCCAGCTGCTTGCTGCTTTACTTCTGCTGCTGCAAACTAGTTATAAGCACTGCGAGCGTTCAAATTTCGCGGCCCGCTGATCCTGCCGCCTGCGAGCGAGCTTGCGAGCCGCGCCGCTAATCCTGCGACCTGATTGGCCCCACGTTGGGCGCCAAATTTTCTTCCTGTGACGTTTTTCGCGGTGGTAACGTAATTCTCGCGTCGCTCCCCCGCAAACGGAGAATACTTCCCGGGACTTAGGTGAGCGTCCGCGAGAGGACAACGTCGAATCACTGGCAGGACAGAAAAGATGGCCCGGAACGAGCACCGCCTGGTCGAGTCGACGAATACTTGGGTGTTGGTTTGGGCGCCAGACGCGGAGTCGCGTCAAAAATCAGCGTCACTCGGCACGACGGGCCGACTAGCTCTTTTGGGAACGGAGAGGGGCGGGGTTTAGCAGAAAGTCGGAATGCAGGCTGTCCCTTGACCTCGCGATAGGAAGCTCAAATAAAGGAAAGAGAGTTGTAATTAATCGGCACGAATCGATAAATAATGAACAGTTTATTACGCGTGTAAAAGGGCAGAAATAATATAAAAGAAATAAGATAAGAAATAGTAGAGAGAAAAGATGGCTTACAAAATAATATAAAAGCAAAGATAACAGGATTGATAATAAAGAAAAGAAATATATGAGATATACAAAAAGTAGAGGTAAATAAGCTACGGCGGTAGCATCCGAAAATAATACAAAAAAAAAGACACGGAGTCCACAACGACTTACAAGATTTAACAAACCGCGTCACGCGAATTAACGAGACAAATTAAGGAAATGAAACGATACCGCGAGAGTACTGGACGCGTTACGATACTCGAGGATTCCAGCCGAAAGATAACAAGCGCAGGCACTAAAATATAGCAATAGCGGGGCGCAAAGCTAGAGGCAGGCTAAATAGCTAGAGAGTGCAAGCAGAGGTGCAAGGCCGACACTCAGCCGCAAGAAAATAGCGTGCAGTCGCCTATTTACAAGCCGTGACTTACTTGTTATATGGAGGATCGCAATTTGATCGACTGGCTCACTCTGCCACGCAGCTTTCGCCGGTTTCGTATCGCTAGGCCCAAAAGATTAAATCGAGCCGACTTCTCAATCCACGCGCATGCACTCGAAGGAAAAATACTCGCGAGACAGAGCGAAGGAGGTGCGACGTCGGAGTGGATTTTCCCGGTTGTTTATCACAAAATGATTAGAAACGCTCTTTATCTTGGCGTCAGGAAAATCGGCGACACGATACGTTACGCGACCGCGAATAATCCCGGACAACTTATACGCTCGAAAGGCGACACGCATTCACCGTACGCTCGCTAATAGTTCGGCGATAATTGTCCTGAAAATTCACTATCCGAAACCGTCGTTAATCCGCACGTTAATTTGACACAATATTCATTACCGATCCACACACCGCTTCCGACGCGCACACACTTTACTTTAGCCGATCGCACGAGAAAAATCCGCTTTCGTCTTGACGATTTCTTACCGCGGCGGCTGATTGCCGTCGGTAGACGAGATCCGACGGCACGCAAGCGATACGTTTCAACAATCACGGCACGCGCACATGAATACGCTCGCTAGACAAACAAAACAAAAAGAAATAGAAAAAGACGGACACAAATAACGCGGATAGGCTACTTGGCGCCGGACCGCCACTCCAGGGCTTGATTTAGACTCGCGAAATTACAACGA
>NW_018021693.1:28517-32648 GCF_002006095.1 Pseudomyrmex gracilis
TCGCAAGCTCGCTCGCAGGCGGCAGGATCAGCGGGCCGCGAAATTTGAACGCTCGCAGTGCTTATAACTAGTTTGCAGCAGCAGAAGTAAAGCAGCAAGCAGCGGGGCGGGATAGCAATCCCAGAGATGCAGCAATAAGATAAGCGTTAGGCAAACGGAGAAATATCGTAACGATCGCTAGAAATAGTGATACGGTTGGGGAAAAATAATCGCGGGAAATCCATCTTTACACCCGTGAGTAAATAATTGACCGAATATCTGCAAGTAACAACTGCTTTCGAGTCGCGTATCGAACGCTATCATTTTTTTTTATTCTCGCCGGCAAGTTTCTTATATCTCAGTATTATTTTCGTTTGGTAACAAAATTTTTTTTTGTTTTCTTTTTCTTCTCATTCGTTTCGTTGAGACTGTGTCGTTCGATTACTGTTAACTCATTTATGTGTGACGAATCAAAGTTGTTTAAGTAACGTCGTACGTTTCGTATCATATATTTTCGTCTTGCTAATAGCAAGAGCCGTTGATCGATCAGAGAAGGTTTCTGATAGCGATCCGGCTGAAAAATAAACCAGGGTATTGTTAGGACGATAGGATACTCAAGTTCTGTTTTTATTATCGATACTGGGATCGGTTAGCGAGAGCGACTGTTTGATGCTTTGAATATTTCGTATTGCGGCTAGATTATCACGTTTAGTATAGATTCGTTGATCACATTTACGTTAATTTTTTTTATGTACGCCATTTTCCGTAAAGGTGTTTCTTTTGTTACTTTCCTCCCGTATCTTGATTAATTTGATATTTTGGGGAACCAGAAAATATTATAATCTCGATTATTGCCGCTGCCAGTTAAGAGATCGCTTATCGAATTTTGCCGATGAACGACGGATTATAAAGTCGTGTTTACAAGTGCGAGTTGACCTTGTTGTTATCACTTGTTTGTATTCCTTGAATATTATACGGCTTTTCGGTAAATATTGACGACCTATCGCTGTCCTTCGAGTTATATTTTGAATTTAACCGAATTGAATGCTGAGCTCGACATTTATTTTCGTACCGAGAATATTATTATTCACGCGTCTTATCGTTTCGGGAATATTATAGTGCCGGTTAGACCTTCGACTCTCGGCGTGTTGACATTTCCCGCCCTGGCACGTATTTTGAATTAGCGTGAGTCTTGAGTTTTGAAATCGACATACGCGGTTTGCCATAACATCCGCGATTCGAGTCGGATATTAAATAAAATTGTTAAGATTTAATCGCGAGATTAATAACGACCTCCTGTCCTGGAATTATTTTTCGCTTGTTTATTAATTTTTTTCGGGAGTCCGCGTACACCTACAGTAAACCGGAGTCAATCTTAGTTCAAATTATGGCAACTTCGGCCGAATTCACGGAAGAGGCTATTGATGCCATGAGCCGTGACCAACTAGTGGAATCCCTTGAGCGATTCGGACTATCCACCGAGGGTTCGGAGCGCATTCTCGGGGCCCGGTTGCTAATACACGTGCACCGATCCTCGTTTAACTCGACCGCATTCGACGAGGAGGCCGAGCCCGCGCCTCGACGGCTAGAGGTGCCCGCGGCACAACATAGTGCGGATAGCCCCATGATGTGTTCTCGACTGTCGGAGGGNACTGCGCGTACCCCTCGAGGACTGCGTACTCCGCGTGCAGGGAATGATTTTTCCACCGAGTCCTATCGTACGCGAGCTGAGACTACTTCCGCCTACAACACACTGCGGAAGTGGAACCTGAAATTTTCGGGCTCGCGCGAAGAAGACGCCGAAACTTTCTTATTACGGATCGAAGAAGGTCGCGATGTTATTCCCGTGTCGGACGAAGATATCATCCGTTGTATGCCATTCTTCTTGACCGATCTCGCCCTACATTGGTTTCGTAGTCGGCGGTCGCGTTTTACCTCTTGGGAAGCCTTTAAAACCGCGTGGCGTACGAAATTTGGGAGTCGAGATTTCCAGTTCACCTTGAAGAACGAAATAACAAACCGCACGCAAGGTGAACATAAGCCTGTGTCAGATTACCTCATCTGCATGAACGCGATGTTCGATCGGCTCTCACCCCCGTGGTCGGAGGAAGAAAAGCTGGATTACGCGTATCGAAACATGTTGCGGCGATTGCGAATCGTCATAAACCGCGACAGTATCGAGGACATGGACATGCTCGAGCTGTTGGCCACGCGGGCCGAGGACTCGTATGAGGCCGAACAGAGATATCGTCCACCTCCCACACCAGAGAAATCCTTGTTCCCCGATCTTGCGTACCGACCACCGAAAAACGTGGGGAAAAGTCCGCGTGGTAAAACCGCGGTAGCCGCGCTGGGTGTCAGTGGGGAAACGACCCGGGTTACACCCCGTAAAACGGCGAAACCGACCGAAAAAGACGCGAAAGAGGAACCGAAGCAAAACACGCCCCGTACTTCCCATGCCGCCAGCATGAAATGCTGGAATTGTGATAAGACCGGCAATTTATCTCGCGATTGCACCGAAGAACCGCGAATCCATTGTTACCGCTGCGGTAAAACCGAGGTCACGACCAAGACGTGCCCGAAATGCTCAGGAAACGAATAAAAGAGTCGAGCCGGAGGGGAAGCTCGACTCTCGCGAACAAGATAACCCCCCAGTCGTCCGGAAAATCTAACCTAATAGACGTCTCGTTGAGCGCATTTANCTGCCGACATTCCGTCTCGCTATTATTTTTGCGCGTGCAAATTGCGGGTCGCGAGATCANGGGGTTGGTGGATTCTGGGTCGAGTCGAACCTTTTTAGGACCAACAGCGATCGCGATGTTAGCCGAAGAAATAGATCGTTCGGGCTCGGTTAACCGTCCGGCCCAAGGACGGCGCGTAACAACTGCTACAGGACAGATTAGTCGAGTCAAGGCCGAGGTTACCGTTTACCGTACAGAAGGAAACGAGGTCAATTAGAGCGTGTTGTTTGCCCACTTTAGCCCTGTCTTGCATCTTAGGCCTAGATTTTATCTCGTCCTTCGGAATCGTAATCGATTTTGCGAAGAAAACGTGGTATTTTTCGCAGCAATCTAATAAAAAGTTTAATTTCGAGTCCGCCCCCGCGGACGCTTTCGTATCGGTGGGAGACACTTCCGTTGCCATAGCGGAAATCAACGATTTATTAAAAGAACGGGAAATAAAATTTCGCGACACACCGATCGCTCCAATTACCACCGCTTTAGGCGAAGGGCCTGCGGAATCCTGCGAAAAGTTTCCACCGCGCAAGGAAACAAAATCGAAACGAGTTCGCGTAAAACCCAAGCGATATAAAAATCCGATCGGGTCAGCAATGTGCTGTGGCCTTAGCGAGCTAACCGAAAACGAACAGTCTCGTCTCGACAAATTTCTCAAGAAAGAAATCACGGGAGATCCGGAAAAACCCGCCGCGACAACATTAACCGAGCATCGCATTGATGTGGGAGGGCACCCACCCATTAAACAAAGATATTACCCGGTATCCCCGAAAATTCANGAAGCGATAAACAACGAAGTTAACAAAATGTTAGAGGCGGGAATAATCGAGCCATCAAAAAGTGAATGGTCAACNCCCATAGTCATGATAAAGAAACCCAACGGAAAATATAGATTTTGTCTCGATTTCAGAAAATTAAATAACGTATCGAAAAAGGATGCGTACCCGCTACCTTATATGAATTCGATTTTAGACAAATTACGATCGGCGCAGTATATTTCGACGATTGATTTGAGTCAGGCGTATTTTCAGATTCCGCTGGAGAAAAATAGCCGCGAATTGACAGCTTTTACCGTACCGGGCCGAGGCTTGTTTCATTTTACGCGAATGCCGTATGGCTTAACCGGCGCCCCTGACACCTTTCAAAGATTACACAGCCACACAAAAAAAAAAAATTTCTTTGGCCTGGGGATCAGACCATGTTTATTATATGTTTTTGGGGTCGCTGAATCCGAATCCGAGGTCCATTAAACCCCATCGGGTCGGAGTTCCGTCATAACCTCAAAAAACACCATAATCTGAGCTCGAAACCCGAAAGTTGGCTTATTCCTGTGCCTGCCATAACGGCATGAAACCCGTAATCCAGGGACTCAGCCGGATAGCGGTACAACTCCGTTGCCCGCCGTCACCGCGTGGAG
>NW_018021693.1:33553-37149 GCF_002006095.1 Pseudomyrmex gracilis
GACCCTCAAAAGTCTGCTTTTGAGGCTGTCAAACAAGCAATAATTTCTCCACCCACTTTATCGTGTCCGGATTTCGAAAAACCTTTCGTGTTGCAGACGGATGCTAGCTCGGTCGGTTTAGGCGCGGTTTTAACTCAGCAAATAGAGGGAAGCGAACATGTGATCGCGTTCGCGAGTAGGGCGTTGTCTGAGGCTGAGAAGAAGTATTCCACGACGGAACAAGAGTGTTTAGCGGTAGTGTGGGCTATCAAAAAGTTTCGGCCATACTTGGAGGGCTATTACTTTACCGTGATCACAGATCATAGCTCTCTCCGGTGGCTACATAATTTGAAAAATCCCACCGGCCGTTTAGCTCGATGGGCGCTCGAACTGTTGGAATATGATTTTCGTATCGAACACCGGAAAGGAGCGTTACATCATGTTCCCGACGCGTTATCACGTATGTTCGAGACGTCCGAGCAGGCCCTCGCAGTAAATGCGGAAGGTGACAAATGGTACACTAGACGGCTCCGTCAGGTTCAGGATACGCCGAATAGATTTCCGAATTGGAAGATCGTTGACGGGAATTTATATGTCAGCCGTCCACATAAAGTGACGGGACAAGTAGTCGAGGATCTAGATCGGTTTAAACTTGTCGTACCGGAAAATTCCCGTGCCGAAATTTTGCGAGAAACGCACAATACTCCTCAGGCCGGCCATCTCGGTATTGAAAAGACCTATCAGCGCGTTGCGTTGCGTTATTTTTGGCTGCGCATGTTCCGAGATGTGGCGCGCTACGTGCGGAGGTGTGACACCTGTCAACGCACCAAGGTGGAACAGAACGTTCCCGCCGGATTAATGGGACATCGTGTGACCGATCGACCGTGAGTTAGAGTCGCCGCGGACATCATGGGCCCCTTTCCGCCCAGTAAAAGCGGGCACGCGTACGTCCTTGTGATGCAGGACGTATTTTCTAAGCGGATTGAGTGTCGTCCCCTGCGTAAGGCAAATGGTAAAAATATTTGTGAAGCTCTTGAGGAACTAATTATCTTTCGGTGGGGTGCGCCGCATATTCTATTAACCGACAACGGCACCGAGTTTTTAAACAAAGATTTAAAGTCGTTCACCGAAAAATATCGTATCGAACACGCTACCATTCCGCCGTACCACCCGCAGGCTAATCCCGTTGAGAGAGTTAATCGCGTTGTCAAAACTATGATTACTGCCTTTATCGGCAACGACCACCGTGAGTGGGACGTACACCTGTCAGAATTTCGTTTCGCTTACAACACAGCCTTCCATACGTCACTACAAACCACCCCTGCGTATCTAAATTTTGGCCGAGAGCCGCAGCCAGTTAACACGTATCGTGTCAATCACGAGACGCCCGTGGAAATCGAGGACTCCAGCCGAGAATCTTGGAAAGCTCGCGTGGAAAAGTTGAAAACCTTGCGCGATTGGATCCGCGAGAATCTTGAGGAAGCGCATAACAAGCAGGCTCATTATTATAATTTGCATCATAGGGATAAAGTTTATTCGGTTGGTGATCGCGTCTTCAAACGACATCATGTATTGTCGTCCGTGGCTCATCATATAGCCGCCAAGCTTTCGCCGAAGTATCACGGTCCCTTCACCATTGGTAGAGTTTTGTCGCCCGTTACCTACGAGCTCATCGATGACGCGGGCCGATCGCTCGGGAAGATCCATGTGAAAGATCTCAAACCCCACGTGCCATAATCCTTCATGGTGTCCTGTTCCGCCTCCTTCCAGCAGAGGGGACGAGCTTCCCAGAGGGACCGCTCGTTCCCCCCGACAGCAATTCTTTCTCCGGTACCGAACTCTGTGGGTGTGGATCGGTCACACCTACGGGCGGAGCTTCTGGACGGATCTGGAGGATCTGGTGATCTGGGAGAGAGCGGCCCACTTCACGACGACGGGTGCCGTAGTGAGGGATCCACCGGCCACGGAGGATGTGGCCGTGCAGGCGAGCGCCTCGAGAAGGCACGTTGGCCTTCAGGCGCGAGGCCCGGTTCGGCACGTCAACACTCAGATGAGGCCGAGGACCAGGGACCAGGGTACCCAGACGGAAGGGGACCAGGAGGCCTACCCGAGGCACGGACGCGGAGACGGCGGGAGCGGGCTACCCGCCTCCCCGAGGATGCCGTTCGTCAGCAGAAGCGCGCATCTACCACCTGAAGCTCACAATCGATGCTGGGGTTGTGGCTCCAGTAGCCACCGAGCCCGACAGTGCCCTGAGCGAGGCTCGAACCCGGTGTGCTACCGTTGCGGCCGGATGGGGGTGTCGGTCCGCACCTGCCCCCGCTGCGCCGAATCCTGGTGGCGCCCTAACCAAGGGCGTGGAGGTCGAGGAGCCCCGTCCTCGCTCAAAAAGCCGTAGGGGCTGTCGTGGGCCATACACGGGGACCCGAGACTTCCGTCTTCTTCTCTCTCCTCCCCCCCGTTACTCGGGACCTCTTGTTTCTTTTCGTTATGGCTGTATCGCGCACAGGACGCGTAATCGAGGCGAAGGTATCGTGCCGTAGGCACGTTCCGAGGTCCCGGTGGCGGGTTTGATCAAGAGCGTGACCCGATGTTATTCTTTTTTTCTCGTACCGCTCGCGTCTGAAATACGTATATTTTTTTTTGTTGTTTTGTCGACCCAAGAATTTTTTTTTGTTTTGCGGATTTCCGAAAAGGGGAGAGACTAAACACGGTTCGTCTCGTGACATTAAAGGACCAGATTCTTCTTTGTACTGTGTCTGTTTTTCTTTTCCCTTCCTCTTTAGCAATACTCCTTGAATTGCTGCTAATCTTTTCCCGTTCCGTTGGGGTGGCTGCACTGTATTTAGTATTGCTGCTTATGATACTTTTCTTTGCTTGTTTTGGTTGCTGTCTATTTTTGTTGGTTGAGGACTATATTTCGTTTGCCACGATTGCGCCCAGTGAGGAGGATTTTGGCCGCTCGACCCGCTAGGCCGTCTGACTTGCGTGGCTGCAGGAAAACGGGCCCTGCACGGTCCGTCCTGGCAGAGGGGAGTTTGTGACGTGGTATTCGCGGCGCTCTTTCCCCCGTCACAAAAGTTAAGAGATTTCGCGGGAGCCCGGGAAAACGAGCTGAAAANCGAGCGCCAAGATCCTCCAGGGCTTGCATGCATCCGCTTAGAATAGTCTTTTATTTTTATTTTTGTATTTTATGTAATTGCGGCGCTTCACCGTCACGAAAACATCGAGGGACTTTTCGTCAAGGACAACGGCGGTACCCGTACGAGAAAGAGAGAGGGAGCAGAACTGAGGCGCGAAGTCTCACTTCCCGATCACGTGGAGAGCCAGGGTAGGTGACGGCAGACAGAGGCCACAGCGGAACCTCGGCGCTTTAGCCTAGCGGAACGGGCAGAACGGCGGAACGAACATCAACGAGCCTGCCTACGCTGAGACGTGCAGTGTTCCTGCCATCTTGCTGCAGGGTTTCAAGGACCCGCTGCTTATCTTATTGCTGCATCTCTGGGATTGCTATCCCGCCCAGCTGCTTGCTGCTTTACTTCTGCTGCTGCAAACTAGTTATAAGCACTGCGAGCGTTCAAATTTCGCGGCCCGCTGATCCTGCCGCCTGCGAGCGA
>NW_018021694.1:0-5894 GCF_002006095.1 Pseudomyrmex gracilis
AGAAATTGACAAATCACAATCGATTATTCTTCTGTACTTTTTTCTGTGATTGGTCAATTTCTTACTATTACGGCCTACAACTCTCCATTGTAGACGGCTCTTTACATATATCTCCGTCCCTATATTCCTATGTCCATGTTTCTATCGCTATCGCTATTTCCATGGCTATTTCTTCCATTGTGCAAGAGGCTTAAAAGTAGCTGAGTTTGTCCCCCCTACTCTGGCCTAAACGTGATGTGTAATCTCGAACAATGTAGATGTGTGTTGTAGATGTTTATCAATAATCTGCGCTCGTAATTTGCGTAATAATCAGATAACGAAATATAACACGACTCTTAAAACTCGTTTTTAAATCCCCAACAGAATGCTGTGTATAAATAACGGATTTCATAATTAGAAAATGTGTCGCTTAAAGCAAATAGTTAGTTATTACTTGCCAATAATTGCGGTCACGTATTTTTTTATTGCTATTAGTAATACTGTTGCTGATACACAACAGATATGCAGCCAACAAGTGGAAGATGCTCGCAGGTAATTAGCATAAATTAAACACATTTTAAAAAAAACATCTACTTTTATATACATGATAAGGAACTGTTAGTATAGTAAAATTCTAATGTTTTATTTGTATCTCGTAGAAAAATTTTCATAAACAATTTATATTCTTTTATTCAGTTTAGTGTTTGTCAGTACATTAGATGGAAAGATCTCTGCTCTTGATGCTAACAATTATGGACAGAAACAATGGAGTTTGGATTTTAATGAAGGACCAATGTTATCATCTAGTATTCATCGTAGAGAAGTAATTCAATTTCTGTGTATCCATATTTTATTATTAGTTATTATAAGTTGTAATTACCTATTGTAAATACTAGATTATTTTGAGAAACATAAAACATATATTAATGTCTTATTTCTAATATCTTACCTTTAATGTTGATTTGTAGCTTAACAACAATGGACAATGGATACGCTTAATCCCATCTCTAAGTGGTAGTTTATATAAATTTGATGGAGAAACTTTAGAAGCATTACTAATATCAACAGATCAATTATTACATTCATCTTGGTGCTATTCTGATGACTTAGTCTTCTCAGGTGGCAAGCAGCTTTATTCTTATGGTAAGATTTTATAATGTTTAAATTGACAACATTTGGTAAGTAATTTCTCAGTAACATTCTACTGAAATATATATTTGAGATATTAACATCATATAAACAATATACATTTCTTCTCAATTTTTTTAAACAAGGTGTATCAGCAAGTACAGGAGAAGTTATATACGAATGTAATATTGATGGATGTAGAAATGATACAAAAGGTGAAAAACACTTGAAAAAAGATGTACTTATTATTCAACGTTTTCAGCAGACTGTGCGTGCTGTAGAATCTCGTACAGGTATTGAAAGGTAATTTAAATTAAAATAATTTTACATTGTGTGTATAATCCATAATTTTTAATATACAAAAAAGAATCTATACTAATAATAACATTCATTAAAGATGGAACTTTAGTGTTGGACAACATAGTTTAGAGTTAGCAAATACTTACTGTTCTAATAATGTTAGTCTAGATATAGAAATAAAAGTTATCATACCAGAAGGCTTAATTTGGGCTGTCAATAGAAGTGATCCTACTGTCAAGTTATGGCAATATAAAGTTTGTAATTTATATTTATAATCTTTAACACACACACACACAAATAATAAGACTTTTTCTTTAAATTAGTTTCTTTTTTAAACTAGTTTGACTCTCCAATTGTTACAATATGGCGCGAGGACACACCCAAAACTTCTAGGAATCAAAGACTTTTAAAAGAACTTAATTTGTTTGATGTTTCTCAATGGGCATGGGGATCACAATATTCTACAATAAGTCCAAGCATATATTTAGGCATGCATGAAAGACAATTGTATGTGCAGGAAAATTTTAATAAAAAAAGTTCGGTAGATTTGTCTGCTGAACATACGAGATATCCATGGCAGCCATATCCAGCTGGTGGTATGAAAATTATACTTTGCGAATTTATTTTTTTCTTATATACAAATTTGTTTTTCATATATACACGCGTACACACATCTTATTATTAACAAAAGGTGGCATTTGTTGACATGTTTATAAAATAAATTCTAGAAACTGCTCTTATATCAAATAAAGATCACGATAATAAAATTTCCATCGAAACACAGACTACAACTGCGTTATCTGTGTTATATAATTCAGAATATATTAATGGTAAGTAAGACTAAACAATAAAAAAATAATGAGATACATTTTAGGTTCTTTTAGTTACAAACTATGCAAACTTTTGAATGAGAACCTTACGCTAAATGTTTTGTTGCGTAATTTATATATACATATATATATATATATATATATATTTTTTTTTTTTTTTTTTTTACATACATATATACATGTAAAGTATATATACATATATATATCCATATATATTTTATATATATATAAAATATTATTATTTATAATTATATATATATATATATATATTTATATTTATATTATACTTCATTTGTTAATTTTACAAATGATTTTGAAATGAAATTACAATTTCTAAAGTCACATAGGATGCTTGCATCACATATGAGATATCTCTGTTTACCCCTCTAACTAATTTTAAAATATTGCAAAAAACCTTGGCCAGGAGTCGAACCTGGAATCTCCGGCTTTCCGTGATTCCAGGTTACATATACATATATGCTCTTGTATATATATAGGTTCCTATTTGTATAAAATATGTACAATATAAAATATATACATACGTACATACTCATGGGCATCCGCAGGGGGGAGCAAACCCGGCATTTGCTCCTAGAGAAGCAATTTTTTTCACAAATTGTTTTTATCTTAAAACAAGTTTGAAAGCCCTAGTTAATAAATTAAATCATACATCTATTCATGAAAACTCTCTGTACAGTGAAACCTTTCTGTAAAATTCATAATTTTTGGGACGGAAAAATTGCTCTGTCCTCCCCTCTAAAAAAATTCTGCACGCCCATGTACATACGTAAGTGTGTGTGTGTGTGTGTGTGCGTGCGCGCGCGCGCGCGCATAAAATTTACATGTATACATATATATTTATTACGCAACAAAACACCCAGCGTAAGGTTCCTATGACTATTCAAAATTTCGTATAGTTTGTAAAAAAAATAGATATATATAAACATATGATATAGTAAAATATATATTATCATTGTAAGCAATTAACATACATCTTTGTATATTTATATATTTGACTTAAAAAAACTTTTATTCTCTTATGGTATAGGTAATGGATTTTATTTGTATTCAAAAGATCATTTGTCTGGCAAATGTAACCATAGCAATATTAATTCTAATCCTAATATTACACTTATTACTGAGACGGAAGAGCCAATAGTAACGTACATTAAAGAAGATGATACACCTGTTCCAGAACTTATAATATCGCTTTGGCATTGGTGGTAAGTTTTTAGTGTAATAGAATTATAAATATACTACACACACACACACACACACACACACACACACCAATTTAGAAAAGAATACATCTTTTATATTGTTACGCTAGGAAAGAAGTTTTAATAATATCGATTACATCTGCCCTTGTGATGAATTTTGTGCTGACACAGCGTTTATTCAATGCAACATTCTCTGCTAATGATGCCATATCTCCTGTAAGTAAATCTATGAGTTGTAGAAACATTTCAAACAATTTTCTTATCTTTGTTTGCTTTAATAATCCGTTTGATGGATCTATGCTCTCGTAGCCATTGATAGTGGAAAAACATGTTGAAACCAGAAGAAGTGAATCACCTAATAATAGTAACAGCGAAAATGCAAAAAATTTTAAATCACGTTATCTAACAGACTTTGAGCCAGTTGATTGTTTAGGAAAGGGAGGATATGGAATTGTCTTTGAAGCCAAAAATAAAATTGATGATTGCAATTATGCTATTAAAAGAATTGCCTTGCCAAATAGGTCAGATTTTAATCACTTAGGTTTTGTTACAAAGAGTATATGAAAGCAACTTCTAGGTATATATAAATAAACATGTTTTACTAAGAAGATTTTTATTTGCAGTCAAGATTCAAGAGAGCGCGTAATGAGAGAAGTAAAAGCATTAGCTAAGTTGGATCATCCTAATATTGTAAGATACTTTAATGCTTGGCTAGAATGTCCACCCAGTGGATGGCAAGAAGAACACGATCAACAGTGGATTAATAAGTTAAACTCTTCGTCATCCGAATTTCCGTCGGAAGTAACTGAGATTAAAACAAAACTTAACGATTCTGTGCGTATTGATGTTCCACAAACCGATCCATCTTCTATAAACAGTGCCTGTGAAGCTTTAGAATTAAATAAAACAAGTGATGATTCATTTATTGTTTTTGAAAATTCAAGCGAAAAGCATTGTAACGATAATGCAGTTTATATCAATGACGATGACATCAACAGTTTGGATCAGTCTGTTTCAACTGATGTAACTGATGATGAACACTCGTCTAGCGTGAATAACACTTATCATTCCGAAGAAAGTATTGTGTTCCAAGAGACTGACTATATTAACAGAGAAACAAAACAAAAACGACAAAAGTCATTTTCTGTTGATCTGAACATTAAACCGAATATTCACAAGTCGACAAAAATGTTTCTATACATACAAATGCAACTGTGCCAACGACTAAGTCTCAGGGAATGGCTAAAACAGACTATCTCAGCAAGAGATTCTTTTCACGTGTTAAATATCTTTCAACAAATAGTAGCTGCTGTGGAGTATGTGCATTTACAAGGTTTAATTCATCGAGATTTAAAGGTAATATCCGACTTCATACATGATTTTGTGCGTGCGTGCGTGCGATATAAGAAAGGTGTTTCTTATGTAATTATCTACTTTTTAAACTTTATTTTTTAGCCATCAAACATATTCTTCGCTTATGATGATAAAATAAAAATTGGCGACTTTGGTCTTGTAACTGCTATGACTGAAGGTTATAATGGAACTCATACACCCACAGCGGAGAAAGAGAAAATCACATTAAAAAATAACATACATACTGCGTGTGTCGGCACACACTTATATATGTCACCTGAACAAATGAACGGCCAAATTTACAACTATAAAGTAGATATTTATTCTTTAGGAATTATTTTCTTCGAGCTTTTAACACCATTTTATACTGATATGGAAAGGATAATAGCGTTATCAAATTTGAAAAAATCTATTTTTCCAAAAGATTTCGCAGAACATCATCCAGCTGAAGTATGTATAAAAAAATATGTTCATTTTATATACTAATTATTATAATGTATAAGAAAATGTCTCTATTACAAATAACAATATCTAAATACGGTATTTTGCAGTATGATTTGCTCAAAATGATGATAAATGAAGATCCCTCTAAGCGGCCTACAACATTAGGTATTAAAGCAAGACCTCCTTTGCAGAATCATGAAGTAACTAAGGGATATAATGTAGATAACGATTCAAAATGGCACTTTGAATTGCCACAATTGATCAGAAATTCTTCTATGACTAGTAGTAGTAGCGCTGAATTTCCTGAAATTATAAGTTAAATTAAATTTTAGAAATATTTTTGAAATTGTCTCATTACTGATTTATAAACAAAATTAATTAAGATTTTTCTCATTCATTTATCTAAAAATCTAAAATTACTTTCATGTATTTATCTTAGCCGTATTGAATTATGACATAGAAAGCAAAAAATATGAATTGCTGTATATATATTGCATATACAAAAAACTTAAAATATAAAGTGTGTGATACTCTAAGGAACAAAATATAAAGTGTGTGATACTCTAAAAACTTACTTTTTCAAAAAAAGGTAAAAACAGGCGCCAAGTACACGCACAACACGTATTGTATTTAAATTATA
>NW_018021694.1:8258-9714 GCF_002006095.1 Pseudomyrmex gracilis
TTTCATTAGTTTCATTAGTTTCATTAGTTCCAATTCCTGTATTTCCTTCATTTCCTGCATTAGTTCGTTCCATCTTGCTTAACTGAACACAGCCCTGGTTTATGCGGGCAATAACTGTTAACTCATGCCGGAACTGGTAAAGTTTAACTATAGGATTTCAATGCTTCTGTTCATACGAAATTGCCGGATGCGTATAAACAGAAGTATTGAAATCCTATAGTTAAACTCTACCAGTTCCGGCATAAGTTAACAGTTATTGCCCGCATAAACCAGGCCTAACTAACATCATCAAAAAACCACTGTTCCGAGCGAGTTACCATTACTTATGAGTTAGGCCTGGTTTATGCGAGCAATAACTGTTAACTTATGCCGGAACCGGTAAAGTTTAACTATATGATTTTAATACTTCTGTTTATACGAAATTGCCGAATGCGTATAAACAGAAGTATTGGAATCCTATAGTTAAACTCTACCGGTTCCGGCATAAGTTAACAGTTATTGCCCGCATAAACCAGACCTTACCACTGTAACCCTTATGCCAACGTCGACAAGTTATCACTCTTAAGTCGCAACCACATAGCATTACAATTAGTTGCAAAAGTAATAACTAACAAACCAAAGGAGATAGAGAAAAACGGTTTGCGCTATAATTTTCAGCACATCAAACTGCAAAATACCAGCTCGGTTTGAACATTCTAGGTTTTGTTTTTATTAATCGAATGTTTAAATAATAAAAACTATTAAACTTTTATTATGTAGTATTTTGCATCTAACTAATACAAAACGAGATCCGAAAACCATGTTGCTCTAACTTGTACCATTCTCGAAATATTCAATTTAACTTTTACTTTTTGTCATAAATCGCAGAGTAGCCGATTGAAGGTACCTGCAAAATTAGTTTCAAGCTATCTCTTCTGGTTCTCGAGATATCCGCGATTTGCGAAAAGAACTATCTATCGTTAAATGTAGAATATTAAAATAAGTCAAATTCGTATATTTGTTATTCACAAGCTTTATTGTAAAACCGCGTTTTCGGGAACTTTCCAATCACCGAATTAACATAGGTTGTAAAATAATAGAAAGAAAAACTTCGTTGTGCGTGATTCGTCGCGCGTGGACTCGCGATGCACTATGCACTACCGTGCTTCTTGATGTTTCTCTCTTTCTCTAACCAGAGAGAAGCCTGAGAGCGGCCACGGCCATAAGAGTTTCTGTCATAGCTTTTCGTGGACATGGTTCTATTCCGTGCTAAGTTTGTGGACATGGTTCTATTCCGTGCTATGAAAACACCGATATGGTGGGGATACGCACACAAGTGAGAACCGTCGTCATACATCAACATAATATGTCTGCACACTTCCACGAGCGCACACGGACAACGGTCTCGCTTGTGTGCGTATCCCCACCACGTCGGTGTTTTCATAGCACGGAATAGAACCATGTCCACAAACTTAGC
>NW_018021694.1:9909-15353 GCF_002006095.1 Pseudomyrmex gracilis
ACTTCTACCCCCGACAAGTTTAAATGTTAATTACTTACTTTTATCACCTGTTTTGTCACGTTGTTCACACACTATTTTCAAACGTTCGATTCAGCCGCTCGCGCTTGTCTGGCTCATCACCCAAAATTTGCCTTCGGTAATTCGGTTATAAAGGCCTCGTCTTCATGCTACTTACCGATTTCGCTATACTCACCTTTGATTGGTTCGATACGGTATACCTATTGGGCATGGCGAATCCCTTTCCGTTACCGATTTGCTTCTTGGAATGTGACCAATTGCCTTCGTGCGATGTTTCCTCGTAAGTCTGCTATTGGCTATTCCGAGCCAGTCGGATTGCGATCGAGATGGAGCTGCTTGTTCAACCAATCCGGTTGCAACACTCCGTGCGTTGGCGGGAGTCAGGTGTAAATGTTTAATAAATAATCACCGCTCAGATGATTTTTTAAATTTATTTAAATTCACACAAGTCCCGTTATTTACACTATATTACAATCGACCACTTATCTCGACGTATCGCCTATCTAGCTTNCACTTGGAAACGCGTTTCTTAATATTTCAGTTTGATGCGAGTTGTGACTATTCACCACGTTGAACAAAATACAAGTATAATAAAATTATTTTTGATCAGCCCGATTGTGCGGTTTAACTTTATCAATTTCGATCCGCGGGTACTCTAACTGGTTGGTTGTCGCCAAGACTGATCTCCTCCTGGTTTTCGCTCGTGCTTATATACCTGCCTTGCCCCTCTCACGCACTTTTCTGGAACTTTCTAGCATTTTTCGTTCTTGTCCTGTTTGCCAGAAACTTCGAGATCCTTTTCTTGCTTATAAATTCTGCTTCTCAGTTTTCCGGGTTTCTGGAGAACTTTCTATCCGGCAAAACATGCTTCTACGAGAATTTTCTACCATCGTAACATAAACAAACCTTTCGTAATTGTTATTTCCACTAGAGTAATTCAGAACATTCTGGAATTCGGTATAAATATTTTTCTTACATTAATCAAATAAAATCTCGCTCATCGAATTAATAAGCTATCTATCTATTTATATATTTCAAAATAATACATTCACTCAATTGTATCTTTATAAATCTAAAGAAAAAAAAGAAAAGATGAAGAAAAAGAAAAGAAATAACAAACCCTATATAAACCTCAACCTAAACATAAACATAAACTTAAACGTAAACATAAACGCATTTCATCTCGGTTTAGCCTTCCCGGGCTCCCCACCATGCGTCTTCTTGGGCAACAGTGGTGCATTCAGAGGCTTCTGTTTGGTGCTGGTATTGCTGCTCCTGGATGTACCGCATGATTCTGTCGAGTTGCGCCTGCGCTTCACTCGCGGTATTTTCGTCGGTACTTCCCTCCTCTAGGTTGCCACCACTGACGTCGGACTNGAGCGCGCGTTCTTGCAGTACTTGCAGTTCGTGGAGCAACTGCACCTGCTCCTCGTTCACCGTCGGTCGCATTGCGTTTAATTAGAACGGCCTTTGAGTTCCACTTTTGTGGAAATACGGCTAAAACCAGCGGCTGAAACCGTCGTAAAAAATTACAATAGGATGGCCGCTCTCAGGTTTCTCTCTGCTAGCACGGTGCCGACCTGAAGCCCAAATGTTACGGTGCAGACAATATAGTAGCCTCTCTCTCCAGCTGCTTTGTGCGCATGCGGTGAACATTCAAGCACGCTTGCGCATTTCTCTTTCTCGCGTTCTTTCTCTTACTTTCCAATGCTTTGTCTCGCTCGCACTTGCTTAGTAGACGCGCCTGCGCATAATGACGCTCGACCATCTATGCCCATATTTGGACTTCGTGCGTCTCCCTTTCTCGGGCCTCGTGCCTCTCATTGCGAAGATACGCGACTAGCAATATACGAGTATTATATATATGGGCTTCTCTCTGCTCTAACTTTCTTCTTAAAACGTGTTCGTTAAGAGCCGTCTACAATAGAGAGTTGTAGGCCGTAATAGTAAGAAATTGACCAATCACAGACAAAGTACAGAAGAATAATCGATTGTGATTGGTCAATTTCTTACTATTACGGCCTACAACTCTCCATTGTAGACGGCTCTTTAAACAACACCATCTGGTAGCACAAATGTGAACATGCACATTCCTAAGGGCGACGTCCCATTGAGCGGAAATCTATAGCGGAACGGAATGTGCGGAACCAGCTCGACCAATCGTAACCACAGAATAAGCAAAGGAAAGAAAACGAAATGGCTATGATTGGTCGAGCTGGGGTTCCGCACATTCCGTTCCGCTATATATTTCCGCTCAATGGGACATCGCCCTAAGTGTCCCACGACGATGAAAACGTTTCTTAATCGTGATTTACACGTCTATTTTTCATCATCTTATTCCTTATTTTCGTTCAGAAGCCACAAACACAAAACGCAAGAATACTTTTTTTGTAATGTTTCATTCTGAAGCGAATGAGACTAAAATGAAATTAATCGATTCAGTCGTTCTTGAAAAGTAGCCTTGTAAAAAACTTCCCATTCTCTTATTTACTAAATTTCGCGTATATAATGCGTCGTCTACAATGAGAATTTAAGCCGTAAGACTTAAGCTTTAAGTCTTAAGCTGTAAGTATAAGGCGTAAGCCGTTAAGTTGTAGTGTCTACAATAAACTTCGGAAACTCAAAGTTTTAAGTCTTAATGACTACAAAAAACCAATCAGAAAGCAGATGAGGAGTATATTACTAGAATGTAACAACTACTTTTGTTTACTACTTTTTTAAATTACTTTTTTTTATATCAACGTTCGGATCCATCATGAAAGACTGTCAACGTCAACTACCATGTTTTGATATCTGCATACTTTTGTCTCGCTTTTCATTGGTCATCATAAAGAGCCGTCTACAATGGAGAGTTGTAGGCCGTAACAGTAAGAAATTGACCAATCACAGACAAAGTACAGAAGATTAATCGATTGTGATTTGTCAATTTCTTACTGTTACGGCCTACAACTCTCCATTGTAGACGGCTCTTAACAAGCTCAACTGTAAGCCTTAAGTTTTTAGCCGTAAGAATTGAAATTTCGCCAATTCGCTTGAGGATTAAGATTACGGCTAAAGTAAGGCGGGAAAGTCTTACAAACGGAAGTGACGTCACAAATTACGGCTAAAAACTTAAGTCTTACGGCTTAAATTCTCATTGTAGACGACGCATAAGGCCTGTTCTACAATACAGTCGTAAGTCGTAAGTCGTAAGAAATTGACCAATCACAATCGATTATTCTTCTGTAATTGGTCTGTGATTGGTCAATTTCTTACGACTTACGGCTTACGACTGTATTGTAGAACATAAAGAGCCGTCTACAATGGAGAGTTGTAGGCCGTAATAGTAAGAAATTGACCAATCACAGACAAAGTACAGAAGAATAATCGATTGTGATTTGTCAATTTCTTACTGTTACGGCCTACAACTCTCCATTGTAGACGGCTCTTAAGAGGCACGGTGTGCTCGCGCAGTTCGAGCGCCACTTCGTCGCGCGTGAACTTGGCGCGAGGCACTACCGTGCTTCTTGATTTCCACTGAAAAAAATAAGCCTTATAACAATTAGTATATACGAATAGTTGGATTTGGTGTGAAAATGGCAAAGTGAACACTGAAAACTGTCTCACGTGTCAATCTTCATACAGATATAAATTACACATATAAAATGTTGATTGAAAAAATAGTTTATTTCGAAATAAATTGCACAACAAAGATTGATGCAAATTTTCTGCTTCTGTAGTGTCATAATTAAATATGATTAACAAATACTGTTTTTATCTTTTCTCAGTTTTTAATAAACATGAGTTGTGCGCGGTTATTTCAAATTCCTAAAATCTTTAATTGCTCATGTAACAGACATGTTTCCTTGGTGCACAAAGAATTATATTTCATTGATTTGATATAATTATAAGCAAGTGTATGTCTGTTTTTATCTTTTCTCATTTTGTAACAAACATGGGTTGTACGCGATTGTTTCAAATTCCTAATTTTGAAAAACAAAGCTCTATTGACTTTGCCCACTGACGCAGCAAATATGAATTTACTTGTACGTTTTAGACTTGGTTGCCTATACATATTTCAATGTATTTTTATTGATTTTTTTCTGTGATGTCATGGGACAAAAGGAATTTGAATTTGGAGCTTCAATTCAGAAAGAAATTTAGAACATTTTTAGTGAAAGATAGTACTATGTAAGTTAAAAAAATCATTTAGGGAAACATGCTTGTTACAAAAACATATTGTAATTTTCTGCATCATGTAGATGTATTAAAATATTTGTAACCTGCAATTTAATTTTACATTCTATTTTTATTTACTAACTTATTCATATTTGAATAATATATATAATATATATAATATATAATATATGTATATATATACACAATGTTTATAAATTATTAGTAGAGTACAGACTTTTATTAGTATAGTACAGACTCTTTAAATAAAAAAATTGTGTAATAGTGTCACACAGTTATGTAAAATTTCTAAGATATATATAAAGTACAAAAAGGTATTAGAAAAAAAAATATATATAGGGTGTCTCAGAATTGGTGTAATATCTCTCGTAAACAAATAGAAGGGGTAAAACTGAGTCACAAAAGTTTATACCACTTTGCTAGATTCGCAATAGTTACCGAGATCTTAATTAACCCTCGGGGAACACACCTATTTTTTCAATCAAGAAGAACAATCTGGGTCAATTTGATCCTGTCCACTTTTTGAGATGCTACCATTTAAAATGCACTTATCCGATTGGCTTGAAAAAATTTTCGGATATATTTTGAACAGTTTGGAATATGCCTATATAGTTTTAAAGTGTCGTTAACATTATTACCATTGTAAAAAATATGTTACAAAAAAGCAAAATTGAAGCAAAATATTTTGATCAAAGTCGACGAACAAGATCAAATTGACCCAGTGTGTTCTTCGAGGGTTAACAAAGATCAGCGAATAAGCATGCATCGGGCTGTCTTACTCGCTTAAGACAGCCCAGTGCGCTTCGCGCGCTTACGGTGTTACTCGTAGAAGCATATGGGAGGAGCTAATATAACAGCTAATATACTATGACATATATATATTAAAATGTAATTGTGCAAAGCGCGCCGGGCTGTCCTACGCGCGTAGGACATATTGCGAATCTAGCAAAATGGTATAGGACTTATCGACTCAGTTTTATTTCTTCTACCTGTCTACAAGAGATATTACACCAATTCTGGGACACCCTGTATATATATATATATACAGGGTGTCCCAGAATTGCCGTACAATCTCTCGTAGGCAGGTAGGAGTAAAACTGAGTCAAAAAGTCCTGAACCATTTTTTTCTATTATTTATAATAAAGGAGTAATTATTGTGTAAATCAGGCCAATCAGCGCAGACCTTTAGCCAGACGCACGTCAGTGAGCCGCGCGCCTGGTGTGTGTGAGCGCTCACTGACGTGTGCCTG
>NW_018021694.1:16128-35508 GCF_002006095.1 Pseudomyrmex gracilis
TACAAGATATTTTACATTTTGTGTCAAAAAATTGTTAACTTCAAACCTTTATAACTCAAAAAGTACTTAATGAAAAAATGTTTTATTATAGTGTTTTGGAAAGCTCTCGAGATAAGCTATAAAAATATGCAATAAAATGTAGGAGGTTCTATTAAAAAAAATAAGGTTGAAATGACCTTAAAGGTCATGGTCAAGATCAAAGTCAAGGTCATCATCTTACTCCTCGCTTGAAACCATAAAACTTTGCTATTGGACATTTTCTCCAAAATTCATTCTAACTGAAGATATTAGGCGGGTCCGATACTTTTCGATGACCCTGTATATATATATATATATATATATATATGTATATAAATTGTACATACAGAAATATGTACATATATATAGATATAAATTGTACATATCTACAAAAATTAAAATATTAAGCTAAGAAATATATTATCGGTCATCCGAGCCGATCGCAGGATGTTGTGCGGAAAACGGCGTATATATATATATATATACGCCGTTTTCCGCACAACATCTTGCGATCAGCTCGGATGACCGATAATATATTTCTTAGTTTAGTAACTTGTCGAGTTTCAATAAGATTTAATTGTTAAAATATTAAGTATGTTTATTGCTGCAATTTCTTGCACAGAACAATAAATTGTTAAATCAAAGAATAGCCTGAGAGCGCGGTCAAACTTATAAGAAAATATATAATTACTTTCCCGCCTTATAAAGATGCATTTTCACATGCCGCTGAAACTGACCGTTTAAGCAACAAAAAAGATCACGTAATGAGTTTTGTCGCTGAACTATTCAGCAGCAACTTTTGTACATGAAAAAGAGTAAAAGCGACAAAGTTCGAGTAGTTAAAAGTGGTTGCACCAAACTATAAAGTTAAGAGACAGATTTATCATTATGGTTTCTAGAAAAAAGAAATATTATAATTGGATACTAAATTATAATCGAATTATCCAAGAACATGAAATTGAATTTCAAAATAATATTGTTTTTGCCGTTATTATGATGCTGTTGACATGTCAGTAAACACAAAAAAGATAGTATTCTAAAAAAAATTTTAGATTGCACCGTTGTTTAAAAATCATGATAAGTATGGATTTTATAAAGCTAATTTACCATGTGTACAATTAGAAAGTGCAAGATTCAAGAATTATTTTCGCATATCATCAACACACCTAGAAGATTTGCTACAAATTATTGCACCAAACATTCAGAAGCAGACATTCATCAAAGAGCTTGTCAGTGCTGAAGAACGTTTGTGTTTAAGGTTTGTTTTATTACATTTTTTACTCTCAGCATAAAAATACAAGAATGACACGAGAAACAATACGAAATGGTTGTATAGTGTTTAAAACTTATAGCTACCCACACAACACGAGTGACTGATTGTCGACTTATAGTCGACCTTTTTCAGTCAATTTATAGGGTAGTGTGGGCCCAGTTAGTGTGCCATGAAATAAATTTTCTTAGATATCGATTAATTACACAAATTTTTAACTTTAGTTTAAATAGAAAAAAATATATACTCATTTTTCAGACTTTCTTTTTTATCAAGATATTTTTTTTAAATAAAAAATATTACAATTTTATATTAATTTTAATAAAAAAAAAAAAATTAAATTTTGCTGTAGTTAGTGTGCCCTTCGAGACAAAGAGAATGTATTACTGTGCTCCCAGTTAGTGTCCCACACAGAACAAAAACCCCATTAGATGTCTATTAGAAGTTGACAGATCTATGCGACATTTAATATATGTCTAATGGATGTCTGGATGAATAGATGTCTGTGTGGGGTGCCTGTCCCGGATTGTGTGCTCACGGTTACTGTGTGCCTGTCCTGGACAATGTAACATTTTCACACATTCTCTTCGATAATTCGGGATGTTTTTTTAAAAAAGCAGCATATCAATGCCGTCCTGAACGATTGTCTACAAATGGATTCAGCTTATTCAGTTTTTTTACAATCATTGCCACACTATTTATTAAATGGTTCTTTGTCACTGGACAGCCCACGAGAAGACATAAGCAAAATCCAGTTCACTAAATCACTTTCTTCTAAGTCACTCAACACACTACTTGGATCTTATCTGTGCTGTATTTATTGATGACTTTACTATAAATTGATGACCGAGGAATGTTATAAAGTCTGCTGGCTACATTAATGGATGTTCCAGACTTTACAGCTTCCAAAGCTTTCAACATAGCCTCCTTATTGTATATTTTTCTCTTTATTTTTGAGATGCAGCTCATTTTATATAGTAACTGTTATAATAATAATAATTAATTAATATGTTTTAAGAATACAATAAGTACTACTCATTAAAAAATAAATATGTTAATTCTACCTGATTTGTTTTTTGTGAGCAAACTGACGCAAACTCGTGCCACGGCAAAACAGAGGTTAGAAAAAACATACGCTTGAAGGGGCACACTAACATAAACAAGCTTCAAATTGTGCGGTATTAGTGGACACGATTTAAAAAATAATAAGAATACTTTTAAAGTACTTTTTTTGTTTTGTCTATAAAGTTAAACTCTTTTCACAAAAAATACTGCAATTTAATTAACAAAAATCGTATAAATATTTAGTTTTTTCGCTGTTTTTATAAAAGCATTTCTTATTACTTTTGACAAGGCGCTTGAGAAAATTCGTCACAATTGCTACATACACTTTTATAAAATTATCTTTTGTTATTTAACGCTTTTATAATATCAAATTGTGTTCTAAACGTAATCTTTATTAACTTAAGTTTGTTAAAAAAACATACTTAAAATGTTTATTTTAAATATTTCTTTAATAATTGTTAATTGAATGCAAACACACACTAATTGAGTCAGGCACACTAACTAGGCCCACTACTCTAGTTGACTTTTAAAAGTTGACTTTCAAAAGTCGACTATAAATTGACTAGAGTCGACTATTTGTTGACAATTAGATGGCTTTGAAAGATGAATTAAACATAATTATTGTCGACTTAAACATAATTATATTTAGTCACCAAGGTGATGAAAGCTCCAAATGTCCAAGATAAACACAGTAATGTGACAAGGCCAATGCATATATGTAATATTAATTAGTGCTTTCCAGCTACGTGCACAGGTGCCACTGTGTAACACAGTGTCCACTAATGTGAGTGAAACACACTGATACCCTCTTTCTCACACTAAAGGACATTGTGTTACACAGTGTCGCCTGTGTACGTAGCTGGAAAGCGCTAGTCGTGTATCTTCGCAATGAGAGGTACGAGGCCTGAGAAAGAGAGACGCACGAAGTCCAAATATAGGCATGGATAGTTGAGCGTCATTATGCGCAGACGCGTCTACTAAGCGAGTGCGAAACAAAGCGTTGGGAAGTGAGACAGAAAGAACGCGAGAAATGCTCAAGCGTGTTCAATGTTCACCGCATGCGCATAAAGCAGCTGGACCTTGCGCGAGAGAGAGGCTACTATGTTGTCTGCACCGTAATGTTTGGACTTGAGGTCGGCATCAGAGTTGCAAGATCATATATGTAATACTCCTATATTGCTAGTCACGTATCTTCGCAATGAGAGGCACGAGGCCCGAGAAAGGGAGACGCACGAAGTCCAAATATGGGCATAGATGGTCGAGCGTCATTATGCGCAGGCGCATCTACCAAGTGAGTGCGAGCGAGACAAAACATTGGAAAGTGAGAGAAAGAACGCGAGAAAGAGAAGTGCGCAAGCGTGCTTGAATGTTCACCGCATGCGCACAAAGCAGCTGGAGAGAGAGGCTACTATATTGTCTGCACCGTAACGGTGAGCTTCAGGTCGGCACCGTACTAGCAATATAGGAGTATTACATATATGTGCAAGATCGAGCAGAGAGCAACGAGAGCATCGAGCGGTGGGGGCACGCATACAAGCCAGAACCGCCGTCTGTGTGCGTGACGTCACGCAACAAACGCGCAACGTAAACGTGCCTCGTGTCTCGCCTTACAGACTTACAGCTGGTTTAGTGTAAAGGAGACGAAACATATTAGGTGCGCAACTAAGTTCTCGCTGTTTTTTTTTGAAAATGCAACTTTATTGTGAAAAAATGGTTACAAATAAATCATTCAAAGTATTGCCTATCGGTAGCTACAACTTTTTCCCATCTTTCTGGCAGAGCTCGAATACCGTTACGGTAAAAGTGTTCGTCTTTTGAGGCTATTCACGAATCAAGCCATTTTTTGATGTCTTCATATGAGCGGAACTGCTGATCAGCCAGACCATGTGCCATCGAACGGAACAAGTAATAATCGGACGGCGCAATATCTGGAGAATATTGGAGGGGGTGAAATTCACCCGTCCCGTTAAGCACGCTGAAGTTCGCGTGCGGGACGTGGTGCTCCCCCTCTCCGCGGAGGACATTGCCGCCGCATTAGCGGCTGCAGGTAACTGCCAGCCCAGTGAGGTTCGCACTGAGCTGGTTCGCTCCTCCCCCGTCAGGTACGGGACCTTGTGGGCCCGTATGCCCTTGAGTATGACCCCCGGCGGGTCGTGGGGGCGAAACGCATAGAGGTGGGGTGGTTTAGCCTTCCCGTCGAGGCGCTGGTAGCACGGCGAATGCAGTGCTATCGGTGCCTCGAGTACGGCCACGTGGCACGCAAGTGTTCCGGTGTAGACCGGAGCAGGGCGTGCTACCGTTGCGGGGAGGACGGCCACCTCGCCATTACATGCAGGGTTGCCCCCAAGTGCACTCTATGTGCGAGCCGGGGGCAGCCAGCGAACCACCGGATGGGTGGTGCAAGTTGCGCCTCCATCCCAAAAAGGAATATAGCCACCAGGCGGGGCGCCGGAGTTCCGTTTCTAAGTTTCAAACTAAGTTTTAAACTTCAATTGTTTATAACTTTTTATTAACAACGAGCGACGGCTAAAATTTACGGATTGTTACTCAGGAAGGTGTCCTTGACAACATATGTCAAGCTCATTGAAATCGGAGGGGGGTGACTTTTTCTATATATTTACCCGAAAAATTACATTGTCCTCAATTGATTCCACAAATTGCGATGTCATCAACATGGAAATCTCGATGTGTGAGACAAGCGAGAAACAGAACGGTGCGCGTCCACGTGTCTAAACACATCTAAACTTTTATTTTTGCTGCTCGATTGATGTAACGATCTAATATGAGAATATATATTGATCAATTTGTGTAAAAAAGGAGATTGAAAACCTATATTAAATATCATATAACATTAAACCAATGTTTTTATTTAACTTATGTCTCACAAAGCTTTACACACAATTTTTCTTTCAAAGACGTACAATATTTATATATTTATATTTTTTTTCCAAAATTTACAGTCTTGGAAAAAGAACGTAATATTATTGATGATAGTAAAACATTTCAAGATGCATTATATTTTTTTTGAAATTATTACATACAAATTAACTGGAAGAATTCAAAAGTGTTTTGAATATTGAAAGTTATTAGTGTTCTTTTTTTATATATTTTTTTTGTAAATTATGACAAGAATCTACCATTTTCAGACATATAATCTCAAAATATTTACTTCATATTATACAAAATTCAATTCATTAATATATTGTATTCATATGATATGTTATATGAAAATACTTTATTAAATACTTTAGGATTGTGCATTTGTAACATGTAGATTCTTTTCGTGATTTACAAAGTAAAAATATAGAAAAATTAGTAATACTAATAATATAGTTTATATATATATATATATATATATATATATATATATATTAAATGTTTTTCAATAATCTAAACACTTTAAAATTATTGCAGTTAACTTTTAATAAGAATTAATAAAAATGTAATAATAAATGCATCTTGAGATGTTTAACTTATCCTTATCAATAATATTATCTACTTTTTCCAAGATTGTAAGTCATGGAAAAGCATTTTCCGTTGTCGTATTGTCATACGTTACAAGCGCGCAACAAAACATTGCTTTCTAGCCTCAATGTCTTGCTCGCGTAGCGGGCTTGGTGGAAGCGAGGCAGAACATAGTATGTCTGCGCAATTTCACGAGCCGAACAGCTAAGCGTGACGTCACACACACAGACGGCGGTTCTCGCTTATGTGCGTGCCCCCACCACCTCGGTGCTCTTGGTGCTAGTCTGCCAGATCTTTCATCACTACTTGGACTTGTGCACATAGCACGGAATAGAACTGCACAATCGTAGAATAGAATTATGTCTACGTTTAGACATAGCGTACGCACCGACAAGTCGTTCGTAGACATGGCTACGTAGTTGCTAATGGAAGCTTTTCAGCTACGTACACAGGAGACACTGTGCAACACAATGTTCACTAGTGTGAGTGAGACACACTAATATGCTCTTTCTCACATTAATGGACATTGTGTTACACAATGGCGCCTGTGTACAGAGGAGTGCACCATATCGTGCGGTTCCAGAAAAAATATTTCTCGGAAATTTCTCCTCTGGCTGTTCCTAATACCGCGCGCCGTTCTCCTTTGATCTCGAGCCGTTGGCGGACACCGAAGAAGAACGGCGCGCAGTAGGGCTGTGTCCAGTTAAGCAAGAGGAAACAAACAAACGCAGGAAATGCAGAAAATACAGGAATTGAAATGCTGGAATAACAGGAATAGAAAGAAGTCGAGAAAGTGGAAAAGAAGAAATGAGAAAGTGGCTCCCCGATCTGTTGCATGCTCCGCACCAGATCAAGAAACCACCTTCTCATTTCTTCTTTTCCACTTTCTCGACTTCTTTCGACTCCTGCTATTCCTGCATTTCCTGCGTTCGTTTGTTTCTTCCTGCTTACCTGGACACAGTCTAGTAGATTAGATTAGATTAGATAGTATTTATTGATTTCCCTTAGGGTTCCAATACCTTATACAAAAAATTTTACGTCTATTCTTACAACTAACCTTACAACTAACTTAAAACTAAAATACCTATATACACACATACGCAATCGCTTTATCCTACTCTACGCAATGTGGACCTCCTCTTCCGACAATCAACTCTATCTATCTACTCCGCCATTGGTTCTCATACTTTCTTCACTCTCATACATTATACAATTACACAATTCTTTCCACACATCCAGTCACTCAACTCCCACTCACTCAACTTTCATCCCTCTCTTCATAATCACTTTTCTCCCTCCCCCTGCCCTACCTCCTTTTCCGTTCCCCTATATTCCTCCAACCTTCTTAACCATTCTTCCCCCTCCTCCTCCTTCCCCAGCACCACTTCAATCATGTCCTCTCAATTCCCTTCCGCCCCCCATACCTCACAATCCTCCCACACATGTCTCCAACCCTCTTCCACTAATCCACACATTCTACACACCCTTTCCCTCTCCCCTTCCCAGTATCTACCTTCTTTCATCTCGTTCCCTATCCTAAACCTAGCCACCCTCTGACATCTGCTTTCTCCCCACCTTTTTTTTAAATACCTCGGCATTCCTTCCTTCTTAATCCTTCCGTACCATCTATTGTACCTCAAACTTTCAATCCTTTTCTATCTCTCCTTACTCTGCATCCTTCTCTCCTTCTCTATCAACAACTGAGCTCTCCATTCTTCTGCCTCTCTACTTTCCCTCGTCTCCGCTATCCTTACTCCCCTCTCGTCATAATACTTTATTCTGTCATTCTCCCACTCAGACAACCCCTCTCCACCTCCCTCTCTGCCCCTAATCTCCTTTAAACATAGCCTCGCTATTTCGTTACCCTCTCCTCTTTCCAACCTTTCCTCAAATCTCCAGGCCTTTTGCCCCGCCCTTTTTCTTAATAAATCCCTCTGCACTTCTACCCTTACAATATACCCCGGAGTCCTCCATTCTACTCTCAATAACCACTTTATGTACCTATTTTGTAACCTTTCCAAGCTATATCCCATTCTCTTTATCCCCATATCTCCACCCCATATCCAATCACTGACCAAACCAATACGTCGAACAACCATAACCTTCTACCCCAATCCCCACCGAACCTCCTCTTCCCAATTCCCCACACCTGACTCATAATAGCCGCCCCTTTTCTCACTCTCTCTTTTATCTGCGCTTTCCTCCCACCGTTCCTCTGAAACACATACCCTAAATATTTGAATTTCCTCACCTCCTTCAATCTCTCCCCCTTCCACCACCATTCTAGCTTTTTCTCCCTCCCTCCTCTTCTCCTAAACCTCATCACTTTTGATTTATTTACGTTGACTTTCAAACCCTTTCCCGCCAGATATTTTTCCATCCCTCTCATCATTCCCCTCATCTCTTCCTCCTCCTCCGCTAACAGCACCAAATCATCCGCATACGCCAATACATAAACCCTTCTTTTTCCTACCTTCACCCCACCCCATCCGTTCCTACCCAAATAGTCCTCCATATCCGCCGTCAACAGATTGAACAGATACGGGCTTAACGGGCATCCCTGCCTCACCCCTCTACTTGTCCAAAATTCATTCCCCACCTCCTTCTCTGCCTATTCCTCGTCTCCCTATATAAGTTCCCACACCTTCCCACTAATCCCTCCCTCACCCCGTACTCCCTCATCGCTCTTATCGAAGTCTTCCTATTGACCGTGTCGAAAGCCGCCCTCAAATCTATAAATAATGCAATCAACCCCCCTTCCTACTTAAATTGCTGCTAACTAGGTAATTTACCACATAAATGTTATCCATCGTATCCCTTCTTCTTCTGAATCCCGCTTGGGTCTCTGGAACCAAATTCTTTCTCTCCATTTCCTCCCTTAACCTTTCTGCTAACACCTCCGCATACACTTTATACAATGACCCGGCCAATTTCACTCCCCTATACTCCTCTATCTTATTTTCCTCTCCTTTTTTCAGCACTGGCACCACTATCCCCTCATTCCACTCATCAATCCACCCCTCTCCTGCCCAAATCCTTCTACATATATTCCACACCCAGTCCTGCATATTTCTTCCTCCAAACTTCCATACCTCTGCTGGTATACCATCCCCCTTTGCTGTCTTCCCTAACCTCAATTTTCCAATTGCCCTTATAATTTTCTCCCTTCCTATATCCTCTTCTCTCTCCTCTCTCTTTCCCCTTTCTCCTCTCACCACTTTCCAGTCCACCCCTCTAACTGCTTCATGAGATAATCTTTCCATTCTCCTATCTCAATCCCACTACCCCTTCCTCTCTTTCTTCTTCTTTCCTTATTCACCACTTCCCACACCTGCCTTATCGTTTTCGCTTTTTTTACCACTTTCTCCCAAACTCTACTTTCTTCCTCCCTTTTCTTATTACACATCGCCTTATACTCTTTTTTCTTTCCTTATACTCCTTCTTACACTCTCATCCTTCTCTCCACCTTCTTAACTCCCTTCTTACATTCTTCTTTTTCTCCTTACACTCTTCATCCCACCACCCTCTTCTTCCATTCCCTACTTTCCTTACCTCCCTTTCTTCTAACACAGTTCTTATTCTCTTTTTCATGCTCTCCCATTCCTCTTCAACCTCCCTTTTCTTATTCCTTATGTCCTTCTGCATCTCCTCCATCCATTTTCTTTTTCCATCCTCCGACCATATTATCTTTTTTATTTCATCCTTCCTTCCATCCTTTTCTCTATTCTTAATCCTCACCCTTTTTCCACTTCTGATCCAGATCACCACCGGATGATGATCCGAATCCACTTGATCCCCTATTTCCATTTTCTCCACATATATTTTTGTGCTTACTTCCCCTAACACATAGTCAATCACTGACTCCCCTCTTCCATCGTGTATGTTCATTCACCCTCTTTGTCTCCTTTTGTGTTCCCGTTCCATATTACCCAGCCCAGTTCCTCAATCCTCTCCAACACTAATCTTCCCTCCGCGTACACTTTCTTATCCTTCGACCTCCTACTCTCTTCCTCCTTCACCTCTCCTTCTCCCCTCATTTTCCACCTTTTTCCCCTGTCTACGCATTAAAATCCCCTCCCCCCACTATTGTTCTCATTTTTCCATTCTTTCCCTCCATCCACTCTCTTAACTCCTCTAATTTTTCTTCTATCCTCCCGTTTATATACACCCCCACGATTCTTCACCACTCTCCCCCTATCCTCACTCTTCTCACCATTATCCCATCCCTTCTTTCCCATCCTTTCTCCTCTCTTGCCTCTAGCCCCTTCTTTACTCTTAGCAACATCCCCCCCATAGCCTTACTTTTCCTATTTTTCCTACCCGCTCACTGTACCTCCCAACTAAAATTTTTCGGCAGTTTTCCAGCAATCTTCGCCCATCCTTTTTTGTCCACCCAAGTTTCCGTCAGAATCATCACGTCCCAACTCTTCAACCCCCTTCAAAAACTTTTATCTTTCCTCTTAAGCCCAGCCACATTCCAAAACACCACTTTCACACTCTCATATTTCCTTTCCTCCTCCTCGCTTTCATCATTTTTTTCTCACTTCTCCCCCCTAACTTTCCTACCCATATCTTCTTTTCTCCCCACCTGATCCTTCCCCCGCTTCCTTTCCCTTTTCTCCCTGTTCCCCTCTTCTTACTATTTTAACCAAATCCCTTTTCTTCTTGTTCCATCTCCACCAAACCCTCTGCATCTTTATCCTATCATCCTCCACCCAGACATTTTTCCCTTTCCTCCTCTCCCCCGCCGCAAGTATCCCTAATTTCTTTCTTACCTCCCTCTCTTTCCACGATAGATCCTTCTCGATCTAAATTTTTCTCCCCTTTAATTTTCTTCTTCTTATCCCACATTTGCTTCTTATCCTCCTCTCTCTCCAGCCTTAACCACACCATTTCTCTTTTATCCTCCCTTCCTGTGCTTATCCTCCTCATTTCACCTATCTTCACATCCGCTCCTCTCTTTCAAAAACTTTTCCACTCCCCATCTCCAGTCACCTTTTTCCCTTGGAACTCCTTTTATTATAACATTCCTCCTCCTTCTCTTTTCCTTCTCTTTTCTCTTTATATTTTCTTCTAACAATCTCAATTTTCCTTCCCATTTGTTCTTTACCTCAACTTCTTTTTTCCCCTCCTTTTTCCTTTCCTCTCTCCCCTCTTTTTCTTCCAACCTTTTCTCCAGCTCTCTCATTTTTCTTTCATTTTTTCCCTCTCTATTTTCAATATATCTTCCCTCCTCTTCCACTCCTCCAGCTCCCTCTCCATTCTTTTCACCTTTTCCGTATATACCCCCATCTTCTTTCTTGTCTTCTCTCACTCTTCCCATATCCCCTTTTGCCTTCTTCCCCCTCTTCTCCTATATCTCCCTCCTTT
Source organism: Pseudomyrmex gracilis (assembly GCF_002006095.1). NCBI lineage: Eukaryota > Metazoa > Arthropoda > Insecta > Hymenoptera > Formicidae > Pseudomyrmex > Pseudomyrmex gracilis. The sequence continues at coordinate 27,317 of NW_018021694.1, forward strand.
CTTCCTTTTACTTTTCCTCTCGGGGACCTCGCCGTCTTTCTGCTCTTTGCGAATAACCATTCCCCCTCACTCTCCTTTCCCTCTTCACCATCCCTTTTTCTCTTCACCCACACATCCAGTGGCGAGCTCTCGGTACCCGACCTCCCTTGCCTCCACTCTTCTATCCCTTTCACCTTCTTCTCTATCCTTTTTCCGTTTCCCTCTGCCATTCTTTCTCCTCGCTACCACCCTAAGGCTTAAGCCCTCTCCGCCTTAATGATGTCCCCAGGAATTCCCTAGGGTTCTACACCTTCTGCTTCTTCTGCACTCTCTGCACTTTCTACTCACCACCTTCCTTCCCTTTGCCAACCTAACCTTCCAACTCCCTGCCACCCTTTAACCCATAGACGTATAATATATAGACTGCGCGTTTGGCTGAAAAGATGTCTTCAACGTTGAGAGAGACAACATACTTTGAATAGTAACTCTTTCTCTGTCTATCATTTTTCCCACTACTTTGCTAGACAAAGATGAGGCTACTATTCAACACCAGCTGTCTCTCTCTCCACGTTGAAGACATTTTCTTAACATGGCAATGGTAGGGAACGCGCAGTCTATATATTATACGTCTATGCTTTAACCTTCCTTAACACTCTCCCCCCGCTACACTCACCTCCACCTATATACCCACTCCTTCCAATCACTCTCTTACCCACTCATACACAACACACTCTCACCTCTGGCTAACTTCGACACAAAAAACTAAAATCACTCTCTACGCTATCTACAACTGCTCGTTAACTCGCTGCCGAAAACGGAAGTCTTCTGGACACAGTCTAGAGTATAAGCAGTCAAAAGAGAAATTTCGGAGAAATATTTTTTTTGGAACCGCACGATATGGTGCACTCCTGTGTACATAGCTGGAAAGCTCTCAGTGCACCACTATGGACATTGCGTTGGCTTAAAGTACAATTTCATGTGCTGCTGAAATTAAATGTTTGAGCAGCGTTGCCGTGGAACTTGCGGACATCAGGCGGTAAAGAGGGTAATTTACGATTAGTGGGGGACATATCTTAGCAACTGACGCTACGACGCGACGCCAGACGTCACGCCAACGTGTTTGTAAAAGATTTGCAGCAAAGTTAGTGCGATAAAGTGCGATTTTTCTTGTGTGATTTTGTTTGTACGAGCGATTAGAACAATCTGAAAAGTTCAACAATCTAAAAATAAACGTCAGATATGTCTGAATATGGTTGGTCATAAAAGTTAAGTTATGGCTATACAGGTTAAGTTAAACAGCGTCGTTCCACGTGTAGTGATACATCGGTTGCTAAGGTTGCTGCCCCCACCAATCGTAAATTACTTTCTCTACTGCGTGACGTCACACGTCTGCAAGTTCCACGGCAACGCTGTGTTTGATCGACAAGAAGGGTTACATGATGACTTCGATTTGTTGCTCGTATTTCAGCGGCTACAGTTTTGTTGTTTGAACCATGGTGTAAGTATACAGATGTGTTCGTTCTCGAGCACAATTTCGTCCGGTTCTGCGCAGCTCCCAAGCGCCTCTATTTTTAAATATCGATATATGATAATATATCGATATAATCGTCATACATCAGTCTAAGATTTATAACTTCTAATTATTTATTCGCACGTGTGACACCATGCCTTTGTGTTTGGTAAAAACTTGTAAAAATAATTCCAATAAAATTAAAAATAACTGTAAGATATTTAAGGTTTCTACACGATTCGTTGATGATTGAGAGAAATGAAAAAAACATGCGATAAAGATGTAAATATAAAAAGTGAGATGTAAATGTAAGATTCTTAATATTGTATTTAAATTAAGAAATTAAAAATTCATTTAATACTACAAAAAATTTTTTCTCTGTAAAACCTGTTTTACAAATCTTAATAATACTACAAAATACAAAATGTGTGATATCTCAAAAAATTTACGTCTTTCAAAAAAAGGTAAGACTAAGCGCCAAATACACGCATAACACGTATTGTATTTAAATTAATAAATTAAAAATTGATTTACTACTACAAAAAATTGAAGAAATTTGTAGTAAACAAAAAAGTTAATTTAAATATGTATTTTTTTACAATCCCTATATATGTATTCGGTTATTAACTTTATACTTGTTACTTTCAGTACACAGTATATCGTTGTAAGTCATTAACATTATTTCATCTATCTGTTAGTGATGTAGTGTACTAAATTATATTTTTTCTTAATTAAGTGAGTTTTATATATTATTTTTTATTTTACTGTGATGTTTGATTTGCGCTTATTTTATTGATTGTTATTTCTTTTATTTTCTCTTGTTAGACTTAATTTTCATACTGAAGAAGGTCCAAAATTGTGTGACCGAAACGTCTATATTTATTGAATAAAGACAACTTATTATACACGACCAACCTGTATTTTACTGCTCGTATCGGCCTTTTGTTTAAATAATTTTGACTATTTCACGAGCGATTGATTGATTGATATTAACTTTATATTTCGGTTATTAATTTTGTTGATAAATAATAAATTGGACAAAACATATAAAATATTATTTCTTACTCGTTATTTGCAAAATGAACGCAGTTTATGACTGCTTATAAAACATTCGATTTGATTTACCGCTTCAATATAGACGATGTTGGAGTAACTTTTGTATTGGCTGTTAAGAAACGATGCGCAAGAGCACACCTGTATACTTAGATCCTAATGCAGACACCGAGCGTTGATTGATGAAAAGCGGATGGTGAAGGTAAATGGCAATCTTAATTTACTCTCACCACCCGCTTTTCACCAATCAACGTTCGGTGTCAAAGCGCCGGTGTCTGCACGAGGATCCAGCTTTACACCATGGATTGAATTAGTTCAATTACTAGCGTTGTCGCTCAATTGCTGTGATGTACTGCAATGTAACCAAAGACATAACCTTGCAATACATAGACTATACCAAAGATATAACCGTTCAATTTCGAAAAATATTAAAAGAAGATACAAAAATGAAAGATAACAAAGATGAAAAAGTAAGTACATTTAAGTACGTATATAAAATAAGGTTCATTTTATACTATATATTTACAAGAAACAAATTCTGTTTGATCTGTTACGTCCTGGCCCGTGGATACGGTCGGGCTGTGGTGTAACGCAACAGTAAACGCGTCGTTTTCCATATCTCTCTTTACAGTGGACACGGAAATTCCGCTGTGAGAGAGTCGAGCGAGTTTGTTTATATTCGTCGACAGGTCAACGGCGTACGCCGATTTTACTCTGTCTAGCGAACAATCACTCGTTGGTCCCTTTTTAGGTCTGAGACGCAAATCTCATTTACCAAGGACGGAACCAAGCGATTTTAACGAGGAAGTGAGAGTGGGTAGTACGGAGAGAAGGATAACAAAGAATAATTCTTTAGTTTGATTCCACACATTATAAAGTAGTTATATTTATTAAAAAAAAAGACAAATCGGAATCTTAGCAAATTACTAACAGACAGGTGTGTTGAAACTAATACAATGACGGAGCGCATAATCGTTTCGTACAAAGTAATCTATAAGCTAGAGTGCAAGTGTGAGAGAGAGGGGGAATACGAGTTGTTTAGTGCAGCCAGCCTCTTTAACCCATGTTTACGCAACTTAGATCATCTTAGAAATGTATTTCCTTATGTCAATTGACAAATTCGGTTTTGTTTCATTTCTTAGGTTCCGATAGATTTAATGATAAGAATAAATGTGAATATGTCATGGTTCTACGACTGATATTCGGAGATAAGCGGGTTTTGTTTGTTTCGTGATTTAGGGAGAAAAAAGAAATAATTCGGACGCCACTCGGGACGGCTATACACCTCAAGTAGCCCTTCCGAAAAGATTTGGCTGCCACCCGAGACGGCTATACACCGCGAGTAGCTCTTCCGAAGAATTCGAATTTTTGAGCGCGTCTATCTATTCGTTTATTTTGCCCGTTTTCTCGATTTCTCCGAAAATCAGTCGCAAAGTTGGGAGGTAAGTACGCGAACAGTGGAACCTCCGTATGAAAATAATTACGATGTGGACTTACTATTTGCTGCGGACCAGTGATGTTGATTAATAAAAGGTTCTAGGCTGTCGTGGCACAGTAGTTTACTCTGGGATCTCACATTTTGCACACACTGTCACTCACTCACTCGCTGTGGTACTTCTAAAATCTGCGGCTCTCAACTGACTTCGGTTCTGAGAGTCCTGGCTTATATACAATTTTGAGTAAGCGAAGACTCTCCCAATCAGAAAACTCAGTCGAGCTTTGCCAGTTCCTATTTGTTAGTTAGTGGTCGGGCAAACTTCGTGAGATCGCCAATCAGCGACGATCTCTCGGTTCGGTCGGCTCGTTCGATTTTTCGGAAAAGGGAAAAGGGAGAATGTCGTTTTTTTTTTTTTTTATTACGCCACAGACCCTTTTGCTATTTGCTTATAATAAAATTGCTCGTGGCGCCGGAGTTTCTATTTGCGCCGGCCGCTCTAAATTTTATAAGCGGTGTTTTTCTTGACCCGGAGATATCCGAGTTTGTTTGGAAAGCTGCTCAGAGTGTTTAAATAATAAATTTTTCTTGCTCGTTATCATAAAGTTTCGGGTTATTACCAGGCGCAGTTTATCTTTTCGGGCGCCGATATAATTTCCGTTTGCTCTCCTATCGTTTGGAGTCTAAGTTTCCAAACGATAGAAGATCCGTTTGGATTATTCATTGCTTTTTGTTATTTACTAAAAATAACATTTGTTATGCGTTGGCGCGTCGCGTTGCAAGAAAAAGGGGCCCATAGAGTCCCCAGGACGTAACAGATTCATTAAAATATTTTTCATATAAATTTTAGTTTAAATTGAAACTATAAAGCTGTTTATTTTTTAAAACATAAAAGATTACAGATATCAATTTTCGAAACATTTATGAGATATAAGTTGTACTTTCATTGTGTTGTAGCAGAGAGAGTAAAAGAAAGAAGCTCAGAAGAGCGGCCATAAGACCGTTGTCCGTGTGCGCTCGTGGAAGAGTACAGACATATTATGTTGATGTATGACGACGGTTCTCGCTTGTGTGCGTATTCCCACCACGTTGGTGTTTTCATAGCACGGAATAGAACCATGTCCACGAAAAGCTATCGCAGAAACTCTTATGGCCGTGGCTGCTCTTAGGCTTCTCTCTGGTTGTAGACATTCATGAGACGAGTCATGACATGTAGACTGTGAAATCATTTGTGATATGGATAAGCTCACAGAAAACGAATGTCTTCAAGGATGTCTGAATACTACCTTAATGAAAATACTTATTACCTTTATCTAATGTGTGGAATACATAACGTATAAATAATTTTAAAGAATGTTTTTTTATTAATATTGTTTAACATTTTGTAGAAGATGGAAGTATAGTGAGACACAGTTTGGTTAAAAATGAAGAAATAACAGCTCAAACAAGCCCATCAATAATAATAAATAAAAGAAAAAACATAAGAAAAAAATTAAATATTAAAAAAAAGCAACAGTTACACTTAAACTAGAAGAGCAACTAATCTTAGAAGTACAAGCGCGCAAAGCTTTATGGAATCCACAACTGGATCTGATGCAACGTAGCAGAAAAGTGATTGCACAATTGTGGAAAAAAGTTTCTGAAGCTGTAAATGGTGAGCAAAATATATACTTAAGGACTTTGTAGCGCGACAGTCCGATGCAAAAGTTTTGTCTGAGTATAGATTCGGAAACCTTACTTTCTAGCGGTACCGACCGAAAACTTTTGTACAGTCTGCCCTCGTACACAGAGAGAGTATCTGTTTCGACTATGAAACGTTGTCCAGAGTGACGATCTGGCAACGTCGTTATCTACTCTCACACGCTAAATAACAAAAAAACTTCAGTTCTTTTTATCACTATATCTTTAAAACTAAACGGTCAATCATTTTGATTTTTTTTCTAATGTTCCTAAGAGTCTCTTCCGCCATATATTCGTTTTTGGTCACTCTCTTGTTATTCTTTCTTATTATAAAATTAAAAGTACACGATTTTTATATGAATTGTGTATACACTACATAAGAAAAGTATAATCTTTGAAACTAATTAACTTACATTCGGAACGGTCAATCTTTTTAAAACTTGACCAGTGTGTAAATATTACATTTATTAACGTGTATCCAAAGTTTCAACTTTTTCTTGTTAAATGCGATTCTCGCTACAACGTCCTTAATCAACAAGAAAATCACTATATAAGAATAGTATACAACTGAATAGTTATTATACATCCATTAATAACATACATTATTTTCTATGAAAACTATCAGCGATTAAAGCAACAATACTGTGGCGGTGTTTGTAGTTAATATATGGAACTAGCATTAGCAGGACACTGAAAAAATAGATTATTATTATAATGATTGTTTAATTTACAAAACAAAAATATCAAACACACATATATTGCTTTTTGAGATAAAATAATAATGTGCTCTGATTTGTTATGCCGAACGCAGTAAACAATAACGACAAATATATAATTGAATGATCTGTAAGGTATCGGCGGCGCGGCGGCGCCACTAGGTTAACCATTTGGATCGGCGCGCCTGCGAGCACATAGTATACCGGTAGCAAGGTGGCGCCACTTGTCGAGTATTTGCGATCGGGGCGCCAACGCCTCGTAGCAGCAAACGTGCGGCCACGTGCTTGCCGGAAGACACGTGGTATGATGGAGAATTCTGGAGCTAGAATATTCTTTACCGACGGCTTTTCCGTCGGTTAGAAAAGTCAGAATACTCTTGTTTTGAAAAGCGTACTGTGGAGTTGTCTCAGAGTCATGTTATTCGAGTAACATCGTAACGTCACGCACACAGACGGCGGTTCTGGCTTGTGTGCGTGCCTCCACCGCTTTGACGCTCTCGTTGCTCTCTGCTCGATCTTGCAACTCTGGTCGGCGGAGAGTTTATCTCATAGAAATACGACAAAATGGTTGGCGACGCAGATTCCTGAGTTTAGCGACAGTGAGTTAGAAAATGTGTCGGCGTGGGTGAGACGCGTTGGTTTGGTTTGGTGCAGTTGTGACTCAGAAGACCATTTAAGCTAGTCCATACGCCATTCTGTGTCCCATATTTTTATAGTTAGGAGCGCAGCTCCAATAATAATTGTAGAGTTAGTTGTATAGAAAGAAGGGTTGTGCAGTATTCTACCACGCGATACACGGCCGTCTTTCACAGTAGGCGTGCCTATCTGTGTCGGGCTTGTGTTCGAGGTGTTGTGACTATGATCGCCTTGTGGGAGGGGGAATTTATTCGGGATTACACCCGAATTAATTATTAGAGGTCCGATTAAGTTCGCCGATCAACCGATAAATTAGGTTGAAAGAGACCGGCCCGAATAAAATCCTTAGGTGGTGAGCGGATTCGAACTCGGGACCTCCAGGTTCGCAGCCCCTGCACTCAGGCCGCGAGACCACTGGGCCGGTCAGTGAGACGCGTTGACTGAGGCCCGGTTTCACAATTCGCGGTTAACTCAAATTAACCAAAGTTCAACTTGCTGAACTCGGTTTAACGCATTTGTGGCGTTTCACAACTGCCTTAAACCTTCGTTACTGTTCACTTGCCTCGGTTAAAAATAAACCCCCGATTTTGGGCGTTTAACCAATTTAACCGAGGTTTACGACCGTGACACTACTGGAATTGCTGTACTTTTGCACGGTTCGCATTTTCGCAAGAACACTTTCTGTAGAAACAGGTTATGTCTATAAAGATAATCTTCGTGTATGAAGCAAGAAAACAAGTATTGCGGTTTTTACAAGTACTCAACATTTTTCGAAGTGTCTCAAAGTGTATACAATGGCCCTTGCACATGTATTATCATCGTCAGATGATGAAGATTTTGCTAATATTGTAAATCGAAGACCACAGAATATTAAAAGAAGACCTGCTCATTTTGACGAGTTTGATGATATAGATTTTCAAGCTCGATTTCGATTATCAAAAGAATGCGTTACTGAAGTGTTAGAAGCTATCGAACCCGAAATTTTACATCCGACAGAACGGTAAGTATACGCAGTACAAAGCATTGTAGCTGAGAATATTTGTTATTACAAAGTATATGTCATTCACAAATAGTACTTGATTATTTCTGACAATACAGATAATAAGTACAATTGCAGTAATGCAAAGAAATTACTTTTTACTGTTGAGAAGTTCATATTTGTGTTGCTAATACATAGATTCAA
>NW_018021694.1:35898-38121 GCF_002006095.1 Pseudomyrmex gracilis
TGCACTCATGTGAAAATCCAGTCATTTGGTAATTAACGTTTGTATATCATTGATATTTAAAAGTAAACTGCATATTAACTTTATAGCTGTTATAGAAGTGTAATAATCAGTGTAATTATTTTCAGGTGGAAATGATGCAGAATATTTCAGAAATCGAAAAGGTTACTTTTCAATTAATGTCCAAGCAATTTGTAACTCCAACTTGGAAATAACTTGTAGCTCGTTGGCAAGGATCAGTGCACGACACCACTATTTTTAATAATTCTAGGATACGTGCTCTGTTTGAGGCTAGAACATTTGGAGATGCATTACTCTTAGGTGATGGTGGTTATCCTGTTCGGTCCTATTTTATGACGCCCCTGGGCAATACGCAAACTCGTGCACAGGAACTCTATAACGAGTCGCAAATAAGAACACGCAATACCATTGAACGCGTGTTTGGAATATGGAAGAGACGGTTTCCAATTTTGGCATTGGGTTCTCGATTTTCTAAAGTCGAAAGAGTACTACCAGTTATTGTAGCAACTGCCATATTACATAACATTGCCCGGCGTGCTGGAGATCCATTACCACCAGATGATCCTGCAGTACAATTACTTATGCCGTGGGAAGAAATTTTGGAACAAGGAAATGTACCGCTTATAAATAATGCACCGGGTAATGAGCATATGCGGAACATATTAATCAACGATTATTTCCGCAGGTAAGAATAAACATGTCTGAGACAAATTATTTATGTATTTTTCTTATATAAAGTAATATATAAGTATGGTATTATTTTTCAGCTTGCTGTAGAGTAAAGAATCCGTCTGTGGAACAATCTGAAGAATATACTGGACCATCTTTCATATGTTGAAGCAAAGAGAGCTATAGGAACATCGTCGAAAGAAAATCAAAATCCTGCCATTTTGACTGTAAAACGGACGGGAAAACAGACAAAAATACCTGCAATAAGCGCTGTAAGACGCAACCAATGTTTTTATGATTTATTTTACACTTCTTTCCGGTTATTAATTTTATTTTTGGCTTATTGTTCTCCTTTTTCAATAGGTTTTACTTTCCAATAATCTTACTGCAAGCTACATTCAATGTAACAATGGAATCTCATGTGTAAGCTAGAACTGTGGTACACAAGTGCGATATCGATAATATGCTTNGATGTTCCTTCTCTACATAATTCTTTTGAGATCGTTCGTCGAACGGATATCCATCTCAACGTTGTTAAAGAATACAGGGTGCTTCAAGAAATGCTATATTAAAACTTTCAATATTTTGTTTTCCCATAAAGAATTTAAAAACTTTTCTTCTCACAAATATATTTTGTTTTTTGTTTTTTTGTTATTTATGTTGTTTTTTTTTGCAATGTATATAATACGATTTGATTTTTCAAAAGTTCAACTTCTAGTTGTTCTTTTTTTAGTTGTGTTTGTAAAATATCTATTTCTATTTTAGATCTTGCACGGAGATCTTCTTTCATTAACTCGACTAACTCAGCTTTAGATTGAGCTAAATCGTAAAAACATTGGTTGCGTCTTACAGCGCTTATTGCAGGTATTCTTGTCTGTTTTCCCCGCTTTACAGTCTTTTTTTTACAGTCAAAATTGCAGGAGTTTGATTTTCTTTTGACGATGTTCCTGTCTCTATTTCAGCATATGAAAAACGATCCGAGTCTGGAGCTTCTTCATCGTCGTATGCCGGAACTTGTAATTCAGCACTTTTCTTTGAACGCAAAGTTGCCGGGGTCCAGTCAGTCCAATTCGGTGTCACATATTTTTGTTTTACAGTCGAACTTGCAGAGTTTCGAATTTCTTTCGACGATGTTCCTATAGCTCTCTCTACTTCAGCATATGAAAGAAGATCCGAGTCTAGAGCTCCTTCATCGTTGTATGCCGGAACTTGTAATTCATTACTCTTCGTCGAATGCAACGTTGCCGGAGTGTTATCAGCCCAATTCCGTGTCAAAAATGCTTCGTCGAGTGTCTAGTTGATAAATACATTATAATTAGTATTATTTTTGTATAGTAATATATTTCGAACTTCACAAAATGCCATTGTCAATGTACCTCAACTTCAAACACATCGTCATTGTCGCTTGTATTCTGATCCACATTTCCGTCATCTAGGTCATTTAAGTTTATAACAATTAAAGTTTCGATTTTTTCAGATGTTTGAGATCTTTTCGATCAATTAAATGCAAAAGGCACTTATACATTATACAATCTA
>NW_018021695.1:0-1554 GCF_002006095.1 Pseudomyrmex gracilis
AGAAAGAAGTTTTTGGAGTATAAATAAAAAAATTATTTAATTTAAATACAATTGTTACTAACAGCTTTTCATTATATAAAAAACTCTCTTCGACTACAATTAACAATTCTGATATCTTGATGTCGCTTGATGTTGTTTCTCTGTTCACAAATGTGCCTATTGACTTAGCAATTACCGGCATAAAAAACAGATGAGATTACATTAAAAACAATATTAAAATTCCATTAAATGAATTTTTGCGGTTGAGTTTGTGNTATCATCTACTTATTTTACATTTGAAGACATAATATATAAACAGACATTTGGGACTCCGATGGGTTCGCCTTTATCACCTGTAATTGCGGATATCGTTCTGCAGGACATAGAAAATAAAGCTTTAGACACAATTAATATAAAACTACTATTCTTTTATAGATATGTAGACGATATCGTTTCAGCAGCTTCTTATGACTCAGCTGATAAAATTGTTAATATTTTCAATTGTTTTCATAACAGACTCCAATTTACTGTTGAAAAGGAGGATGACCGTCGCATTAATTTTTTGGATCTCTCAATCATTGTCACTAATAAAAATTTTTTAAAAATAGATTGGCATCATAAAACAACCTTTTCTGGCAGATATCTTTCTTTTTTGTCACATCATCCATTGTGCCATAAGAGAGGAACAATTTATAGCCTAGTAGATATAGCTCTCTTACTTTCCCATCCAGATTTTCATGAAAAAAACTTAATGTTTTGTATTAACACTTTGTTAAAAAATGGTTATCTTCTTGATTTCATTTTCCAAAATATTAACTTCAGGATCAAGAAATTAATCGCAACAAAATTGAAGGCGACATTTCGTGTTGACGTTCTTACCAATGACAACAAAAAGATCATAGTGTTTCCGTATATTAACTGTTTATCAGAAAAGGTGAAACGCGCGTTCCATAACACGGATGTCTTGTCGGGTTACAAATGTTTCAATAAATTGAATTTAATTAAAATTCATAAGGATTATACACCTCGTCTTTCCAACTCTAATGTAGTTTATAAAATTATTTGTAATAATTGCTGTGCATCATATGTTGGACAAACCAAGAGACAGATAAAAACAAGAATGAAAGACCATGCTAACAATATATCCCAAGATGCTTCTCAACTTTCAGTCATTTTACAGCATAGCATAGAGTTCAACACCTCTTTTAATTGGGATAATGTACAAATTTTAGATCGAGAACCAAATTTCTTTAAGAAATTAATATCTGAAACTATTTGTATAAAACAACAACAACAGGGTCTCAATCTTGTTACAGACACTGAATCATTAAGCAACGCTTATTTCAATCTCTTAAAGCTGATGTCGTTATCTGAATTTAAAATACAACAGACTTTTCTACCCCCACCGTTCTTATATATAAATATGTTTGTCTCTCGACTTTGTCCATCATTTGACTATTTACTTCTGACATGTAAGTTTCTCTCAATATATGTGAGTTTGTGCGGTTTTATTGGTAAATATGCCGAATAAGAGAGCAGCTTTCTACAGCCCTGAGTTTGACATATGTTGTCAAG
>NW_018021695.1:7049-10607 GCF_002006095.1 Pseudomyrmex gracilis
GTGTTAAAGCATATCTGTTTAACATGCATTTCCATGAGTTTCTTCATCTTACACACGAATGGGACCGCTTGTGGGATTTCTTGTGCGAGAAAAAAGTTGTACGCAGTGAAGTAATATGTCCACGATGTCAACATTCNCTGCGTTTAGCTAGTAGTGCTGACAATCACATATTTCACTGCAGACATTCATATTATAAATTAAAAAATCGCAAACGGCATCGAACCGTATGCAATTTTAAAATCAGCGCGTTACATGGAACGTGGTTCGAAAAAGCCCATTTAAGTTTAGAGAAGATTTGCCAATTTATTGCATATTTTTTGATGATGCCACCACCACGACAAGCATTTCTAATAAATGAATTAGAAATAAATGATTATACTGTCGTCGATTGGACAAATTTTTGTCGAGAGGTGAGAAACCGGTTAAAATAAAATGTTTCGTAAATTTGCTTATTAAGAGCGATCTAAGTGATATATTTTATACTAAAAATTTACATATTACGTCTAAAATATCGTATATTATGTGTAAGAGAGACATACCTGGTAATATAAATAAATTTTAGGTACTACAACAATGGATTACAAAAGGCCAAAAACAAATTGGTGGAGAAGGTGTAATTGTGGAAATCGATGAAGCGAACATTGGCAAAAGAAAACATAACATCGGACGTATACTTAGAGGACAATGGGTTTTCGGAGGTATTGAACGGAATACCAAAAAGGTTTTTATTGTGCCCGTGCCCAATAGAACTACAGAAACTCTTTTGCTACTAATTAGACAATATATCACACCTGGTTCCATAATTCATATCGACAAATGGCGTGCGTACGATATTTTGCGTGACGAAAATTATACGCACTTTTCAGTTAATCATTCGCAAAATTTTATTGATCCTGAAACTGGCGTTCATACGCAAAACATTGAAAGACTATGGAGAGATATGCAAGCAAATATTCCGCGATACGGTACGCGAGATTATCATTTCGTGCACTATCTCGCAGAATTTCTTTTTAAAAGAACATACAATTATAATGAACAAATTGATGCTTTTTTCGAAATTATGAATTCTATGTATCCACTAATTAATGTAAATACTGTTTAATAAATGCACTATATTATCGTCNCCTGTATTACTACTTTCTTTCATGACAGATAACACACAATTGANAGTTTTGCGTACAAAAAACAAGATGCATGTTGATGTAATAAGTTGTAGGCANGGGGGGCTGCGCCCCCCCTGCACCCCCCCCTCTAAAACCCTAACCTAACCTTAACCTAAATTCTTTTTTCTGCATTCCCCCTCGAAAAATTTCCGCAATTTTAGTTTTTTTGCGTTTTAACATGAAAACGGTTGAAGTTAGGTAAATGAACATAATAACCTTTTTTATAGAACATCAAATTTCCTACATTTTTTGTTTACACAATTTTTTCCTAACGTGATAACTTGCCGAGATAATCGCAATAAACCGTTTCACACATTTTTGTTAACAACTACTTAACAAACAGAGAGCATTACATGAAACCTTCAGAAAGTCACTCAGGGCAATGACCTTGACAACATATGTCAATACCAAGCTTGTCAGAAGCTGCTCCCCTATTCGGCATATTTACCATCCTGTTTTGTATTTTACAACACGAGCGGTTTATATATTTTTTACCTTTTAAAAATAAAAATCTTTTTTCGTATTCCTCGTCAGTTTTTTCCTCTTTTGGGTTGTTGTGGTCCGTAAACCCGTTTGTTGTTGGTCCCTCCGCCGCTTGAAACAACGGACCGGTGTTCCATTGAGAGCGGGTCACAAGGTTAGGTTGTGACCGAGGTTATGCACTAATAAGTCGGGTACTCACGTCTATGTAGCAAGCTGCTACGGTCGCCAGGTGTTTTAACCTCTTAAACACCAAGGTAACAGAGTTTTCTTTTGTTTTAGGTGACGTTGCTTCGTCCAAAGATGTCTGGAATGCTGGTGAGAATTCCTGAGACTGGACTCGGATATGGAGACACAGAACAACACAATGCGGTTTCTGAGTAAGTATTCTTATAATTGTTTTATTACATAATAAAACGTCACGTTTGCCTCTGATTCTAGGTCCGCTCGAGGTGATACACACAACGCTCGCCTAATCACACAACCAAACTTGCACAAATACTTATTAATACGTACAAACCGACGTACTAACTAACATCGCTTTCTTTGAATAAAAACGCTTGTTTAAAAGAACACCAGATGCGTAAATACATATGAGCCGCTCAAACTTTTTTTTAGCGTCGCGAGCAAAAGACGTCACACGTCCGTCCGTCGCGAGAGCTTGATTCCAACTCCCAAACCTCCGCCACAACTTGTCGGCGCCAGTTTGCTTCTCCCACTTCTCCTTCCTCCAGTACCTTCATAAGGAAGACTGAGTGTGTGATTAGCATGTATGTAGTGTGAGAGTACTGTATGTGTGTGCGCGTAACTGTGTGTGCGTTTTGCCAAAGTGAGTCTCTTAAGGAGAAATTCCTGTGTGGATGTGATGTATGCGTGGTGTGTGTGCGCATGATGTGTGAGTGAGTCCTTAAGAATATNTGATTGTGTGCGGTGTAAGTGTTTTGCCCAAGTGTGTCTCTTAAGGGCTAATAATGTATGTGTGTGATCCGTGGGCGACGTGGGTGTGTGTGGTGTGCGTATACTTCCTTAAGTGTGTAGTTGTGTGTCACGTGTGCGTGGTGTATGAGCGTGGCTTTGTATGTGTGTGCCAAAATTTGATCTTTAAGGAAAGAATGCATGTTGTGTGTGTTGTGAGTGACGTGTGTGTGCAGATGGTGTATGTATCCTTAAAGGTGTGTAATTGTCGTCAGTGTGAAATGTGTTCCTTAAGGATTGTATGTGTGTCGTACGTTTGTTGTGTGATGTGTATATGCAAGTGGTGTGTACATGTTTCCTTAAGGAGACATATGTCTTGTGTGTATGTGATGTATGCCTGTGTTTCTTAAGGAATGTATGAGTGTGGTATGTGTTGCAAATGATGTGTGTGTGTGTGAATGTGTGTATATACCCTTAAGGGTGTGTATGTGTCATCCGTGTAAGTGTGGTATAAATGTGTTTTTTAAGGGATGGTTGGGTGTTGTGTGAGACACGGGTAGTGTTTGTAGGAGTGTGATATGTGTATGAGTCCTTAAGGAGGTAGAAATATTATTAGTAGTAAATAAAAGTATATCTTAAGGAATGAATGTGTTATGTGTAATGAGTGATGTGTACGTACAAATGATGTATGTATAATCCCTTAAGGTAGTATAAATGAAATTTGTATACGGTGTATGTCTGTGTGTAATAGTGTNAATATGTGTGTCGGAGTGGGAGGCTTTCTTTATTTTTTCTACCTTAAAACACACACTTAAACTTAACGACTTACGCTTAGTACTTGTTTAAAACTTACGACACGCACAAAACTAAACTTAATCACTATTTTTTGTTACTTACTACTACTCTCGTTGTTACTCTATACTTGTTTTTGTTGATTACATATACATACTTGTATCTGTTAACCCTTTGCGGTCGGTAAATTTTTCGCATTTTTTTTTTT
>NW_018021695.1:11337-12514 GCF_002006095.1 Pseudomyrmex gracilis
TGGCTAGCTTTCTGTTAATCTCAATTTTTGTGGAGTGATCTTTCGAGACGTGATCATGCCGCCACAGCGGCGACACCGACTTCTACGACAGATTACAAATGCCGCCACAGTGGCGGCACCGACCGCAAAGGGTTAAAGGTACTTGTTAAAGAGAAATTTTTTCTTACTGCTACATTTACTTACTACATTTTTTTTTAAATCAAATAATGCTTGTTACTAGTTAACGTTAGGTGTACATACATTTACTCCTAGTACTTATTATGTTTCACTACGTGTAACATAATAATGTTTACAAAAGAAAATAAACGTATCCTTAAAGTGAACAAAATGCCTTAAAGCATCACAAAACGAAACCGAAACTTAACCTACTTTTTACTATTTATTACCACACCTTTCTCTCCTCAATCCTTATGTGTACCAACGTCACCCTCAGATTCTGTTGCCGACTCCGGCAACAAAATCTCCGGTGAGTCCAACCTTGTTGCTCCGGGGTCGAAATCCCTTGGTGGCGTTGTACTGTTTCCTTGGTTTTCGCGTTCCATATCTGGTACTGCGTTGCCTTCAGCCACCGCTGTTTCCATCAAGGCATCAAATGACAAAGTTGTGACCGGACAAACAGACTTTTATACGAATAATTACGGTCGCCACCTCCTTTTACCGTTTAAGAAGGAAGGAACAAACGTCTTTGTTGCAAGAAACGGACTCATCGGATGTGCACCTTCTCCTGGTACTGTCGTCTCTATCGTGACCTGGACGGACACCTTGGACGTCGAACGGCTAGTGTAGCTTCTACTCGGCAATAGACTGTTACCGGGTAAGTCAATGAACACACACACTGTGAGTTTATTAATACAATACTCAAATATTTTATTATATGGTCGCACTTGGCTTACACTGTACACTTTGAATGTGTTTTACTACCTAGTGTTTACTAACAATGAGTTGCTCGATTATTATTTCTTTGTGAAATACAAACGATGCGTTTCCGAAGTTTAGACAAGACTCTTTACAAAACTTAAAATGAACGCAACACGTTTTTTCAGCGACCGTCTTGTTTGGGCGTTCGTGGGGCGTGTTTCGTTTGACCACAGTACGATTTGACACCGATCGATTCGACACCAAATTATTGGACACAAAATTATTGGACACAGATTTATTCGACACCAAATTATTCGAC
>NW_018021695.1:12964-41538 GCF_002006095.1 Pseudomyrmex gracilis
GAATAATTTGGTGTCGAATCGTACGGTGTCGAATAATTTGGTGTCGAATCGTACGGTGTCGAATAATTTGGTGTCGAATAAATCTGTGTCCATTAATTTGGTGTCAAATCGATCGGTGTCGAATCGTACTGTGGTCAATAGAGTATCACCCGCGTCGTGCACGACTCCCGCGCGGCGCGCTCGGCTTCTCCACGTAGACTCGCTTCTCTTACCAGTTGCTAGCGCATCTGCACCTACCTCTGAGAATGTATTGTTCTAGAAGTGAAAAATTTTGACGGGAGTCGCTTATTTAACCATAAATAAGCGTTCCTGTTAAATTTCACCAACGATTGTATTTTTGCCCAAAGTTAGCTATTTTAGTTAAACTGAGCAAATTTCGAACATACGTAATTTTGGTCAATCACGCACAATTCACTTTAGAAAAGTACATTCCCAACTTATCTCCAACTTTTTCTTTGTTTCAGGGAGAGTCGACGCTGGACCAGGCACCCCGCCAGGACAGGTAAGTACAATACCAACTACTTGAATTGTGGCTAAAACCTAGAACGTTGCTTGTACCAGCTTGGACTTGCACGCTAACGCAATTTCGCTACCAATTACATTTTCTTCCAGGGTTAGAATTTCGCTTGACGACCGGAGGTAAGTACCTAACACCCCAATTGTGGCTCAAACTTGGTGTAGCGTTGTTCTGCTCAAAGACTATTTTGCACACACATTATCTCGAACAATTAGTTTTTTTGACTGATGNTAGTCTCCGACAACAACACTAAAAAATTTTATAATTGTGGCTGAAACTTGCACACTCCATTTAACTACCTCCGAATCGTTTACACGAACAATTTTGCTAACATTTATTTTTGGAAGTGTACTTTGCAAAGAGGTGTTCGTCAAGTATAAGAAATTTTTTAGAACATCAATTTTCGCCGAAATTTCGAAATCCACCTTCTCTACCAAAGTTCTCTTTATCTATCAAGTTTCGCCAATAATTAATTTTTTCCGATCACCTAACACCCCGAGTTTACGACTCGTAGCCAGTTAGTATGGCGAAAATATAATTGTGCGCAAGACTCGCACGATCGCACAATCTACATTAGATCTGTACGCACAATATTCGCCACAATTACATATGTTTACTTTAGATGATGTTAGTCCTCGGTGGTCCCGCAAAAAATACTAACTTTACAATTTTGCGTGAAACTGATCGAGACGCTTAGATTGCCTAAGTAAATCACGTACACCAAGTATCTCCGACAATTTCAATATCTGAACGAACTTTATACTATTTTTATTTTTTTTATTTTTCTTCTCGAGCTAGACCGTTCCCGGGTATCGCATCGTACCTCGGTTGATCTGCTCGGCCGTTGTGAACATTACGTTCACTCCACCAATCCTTTTACCTTTTCTTTACCTACTCCCTTTTACGTGGAGTCCGAGTCGCATCCGGGTGTTTACCTACGTCAAATCCGTGTTTGCTTACAAGTGTCTAACTTTGGGTGGACTGAAACTATCAATTTCAATTGTGGCTCAAACTGCCCACGTCGTCGTAACTACACTAGTCCGACATGCCCCCCGAGTTTGGTCAACAATTCTTAGTTGCGAAAATTCTACTAACTTTCTTCTTTGTTTTAGGTGTCTGCCGTACTAACTCTTTAAAGTAATGGACTAACCCGGTCATCGTGGGACAATACACCAGGTGAGTACTAACTTTACTTCCATCACTTAATTGTTTTTTATTCTTTTAGGAACGACTCTCCAATAGGTGATCAGTAACTTGGTGCAGTCACGCTGACTTTGAGGTATGTTAGGTTTTAACCAAACCTGCCACCTAACCTTCACTAAATTTTGAATTGTGGGCCAAACTCTGCTTGCACGCTTCAAACGTGTAAACAACCCGATTCTAGAAGTTTCAACAACAATTAAAATTGTTAGTATTACAAACATTGACGACATTCTTAAATGTCAGTTTGGNGAGTGATCCCCGATCAAAAAAGATTACTTTAAAATAAAAACAAATAAAATCTTTAATTTTTTGATGGAAATAAACATGGGCCTTATGCACCTCAAGCGCTTAATTAAAATACAAATATAAAATACAAATACATAGTTATATATAAAATTAGAGTAATATATCACGTTTTCCAATACAAATGTTTCGCGCTTGCTGTAAAATAAAATAAAATAAACATTCAATGTGAAAGTTTTTTTCTTTGGTATGTTGTTGTATTCAACGTTTTTTGTCGTCTTCTTGTGTAAACGATGGCCGCTAAGGTACTTCCTCTGCGCTTGCCACGTCGCCCGGCAAAAGAGAGACAATCTCCAAACTCGTCGGTTGCAAGGTTAAGTTGTGACCGAACAGAATTCTGTTTTAAGTCAAATTTACGGTCGCCACCTACTTTTTAGCTTCTAAGTAGATTAGGTTAGGTAGGAAGGATTAATACTTATTTTGTTGCAAGGAACGGAGGCACCTGGACGTGGACCTTTTGCCCGCTTTTGTAGTTGCCGCCACCAAGAACTCGGCTGAGGGTCTTTGAAGAATCTATTTGCACTCAGCAACAGTCTGTCAAGTATTTCAAATGTTTGATAGACAACACTTACTCTTGGATGTAAGTTACTAACCAAACTTTTATTAATGTATCACTATACATATATTTATTCACATATTCACCCAAATATACCGCACTTTTAAGCTCGGATTTACCTTACTGAGCGCAATTGTTGTTGCTGCCGGGTCTGCGACTCGATTACGACTGGCGTGGCAAGTGCCTTGCTTCCCAACAAAAGCTCGGTACCCCCAATCCTCTCAATGCATGCGCACTCAAGTTCAGGCGTAGGTTCTTCTAAAAGCGTACGAAACTCCTAAAGATGGCTTCATTGTTTCATTTGAACATCCCATTCAAAATATTGCATCATTTCTTAACAAATTTGAAAAAAATGTTAATTGTTAAAAATTTTGACAAGAATCGTTTCTTTAATATTAAATAAACGTTTTTTATATATTTCATGAACAATTCGAAATTTTTAAAATTTGACTTTACTAAACTTATTTTTCTTTTTCAGGGAAATTCTAGTTATTCCACGGAATCCCCAGGTAAGTATTTTTAACTTATGACGATTTTTCTCAAATTTAGAAATTTTGGAGGAAGTATCAACTTTTACGAAAAGTATCTAATTTTGCCCGAAATAGTCTCTATTTAGAAAGACCTATTCTTGAACTTTTATTTACACAACAATCACTTTTACCACGGTTAGGCTAATCCTGTACCCAACCTTCTAACCCTTGCAATTGTACGCAAAACCTTGGTCATGACTCGCAACTAACGTGTTTTACTCGCATGCAAAGTATCTTCAATAATTCGGATTTACATTGCAACATGAATTGTGCGCAAAATTTTTCCAGCTACAGACAAACCTTTTCCTTTTCTTTTAGTAACAATTCTTTTTTATATTTCAGATTTGCCGTCACCTAACCCAAGTTACTTTTTTTACATGGGGAAAATCCTTTACGGATACCCCGCACCCTGGGGGAGAGAGCGGGGTTATGTGGGACTTTCTTTTCCGGCAAGTCGAGGAGGGTATACCCACTAATACCCCCATGGTGTGCCTGCCTCGCTTGTCTTAGGGAGGANNCGGTACTCCTGATTAAGGACTCGTCGCGGATCTTTCCTCGAGCCTCCGTTCTCGTCGGGAAAAACTTGTTGTTCTTCTTCCCGCGTCATCTCTGGCTTAGCGGCGCAAACAGGACACACGCCGCCGCGCCGCTTCATCACTGTTGACGCGTGCAAAACGGTGAAGGCCCCCACCTTGACCCGTCACGTCCCCGGCAGCAGGTAACATCTTCTCCGGGTGACGAGTTTACCTGGGGAGGCTGCCGCAAAACCAACTCATGTCCGAAAGTTTCGCCCGCCGGGGCGACAGGCTGACGAGGGAGCCGGCTCCTCCAACACCTGCNACCCCGGCCTCCCTCTCCGCTACTAAGAGCGGGGAAGGGTCCGTTGTCAGGAGGAGCCACCGGGACCTCGGCGACGCGCGCGGGAGGCGGGGGCGACCTGGCACCCCGCCCGCACGCGCCCCGGAGGTTCCACCTGAAAGAGAGGGGCTCTTTCNTTTTCCCTCTCCGCGGCCTCCTTCTGCTTCATAACAGCAAAACAAAANGAGACCACGGCCTTTCATAAGTCCTCATCCTTGGANNCCACAGCCCGTAACAGGCCCTNCAAGGAGAGGTNGTTCCCTATTTGAGCGACCAGGTCACGGCGCTTACCGGACCACTCTGGGCACTCTGCCACAGTGTGGTCCACCGTATCCCTGGCCGCTCTACAGTGGTGACACTGTGTCGTCGGCTCTTTCCCTATGCGACATAGGTACTCACCAAAGCAATCGTGCCCGGTAAGCACCTGTGTCACTCTATAGGTGAGGCGTCTGGCCCCTCTCACCAACCACGATCGGAGATGAGGCCGGACAACCCGGACAACCCCTTGGGCCATCGCACGTAGCGTACCCAGTTGCTCCTTCTAGCTCCGAAGGAGCTGTTTCCGGGCTTGGCGTTCCGAGTTGGCGAGAGCCTCCCGGAGTGCGTCTCCTCCCACGCCCTCCCGCAGCAACTCGACTCGGCGAAAATACTTTGCCGAGTACATCTGCGCGAGGAGGGCCAGAGGAAGGACCCCCGCCAACACGCCCGCCGTCTCCGCGGCCACGTCGCGGAAGCCGCGGATTACGCGGAGGGCTATCCGTCTCTGGGCTTTGCGAAGCAAGTTGAATTTGCTCCGCGAGCCCGCCCCTGCCGCGGCCTCCGCTCACAGTGGTGACTCATAGAGGGCCACCGCGTGGACCTCGTTTGTGAAAAGACGGCGGACATTCTCTCGCGGGCCCCCAAGGTTCGGCAGAAGTCTCGCCAGACTATTGGCGACTCTTCCGACCTTAGGGGCCAGACGAGCAAAATGCTTATCAAAGCGCCATTTAGAATCAAGGTGAAAACCGAGGTACTCAAAAGTTGTACCATGACCCTTGCCTCACCTATCTTGAGGCTGAGTTCCGGCGGCTGGTCGCGACGAAGGCCATTAAACCGCATGGCTTCCGTAAATTTCTTGTAAATTGCCACCTCGAGACCCAGCCTCTCAATTCTGCCGACGACACAGCGCGTGCTCTCCTGCGCCAGTATCCTTGTCCACCTCCAGTCGTCNCCNGTGGCCACCACGAGNGTGTCGTCTGCATAGCAGATAGTTTTCGCGCCACGAGGGAGTCTGGCCCGGATCACCGCGTCGTACCCAAGGTCCCACAACAAGGGGCCCAAGACAAACCATTGCAGGACCCCGCGGTACATCTCTCTCCTGTGCGATGATCCGTACCGGTCGGTATATCCTATTCCTCTGCCGCAAAAATAGTCTCCAAGGATCCTGCTCAGATAGAGCGGGACGCCGTGATGTTATAGTGCCCGCCCTATGCTGTCCCAGGGGAGGGAGTTAAAGGCGTTGGAAATGTCTAAGGACACCGCCAACGCCACCTTCCTACCTGACCGACTCGTCCGTGAGGGACCTGAGACGGTAGATTGCGTCCACCGTTGATCGTCCATCACGGAACCTGAACTGGCAATCGGCCAGGTCGGGACCAATCCGCGACAGATGACTGGTAAGGCGAGCGGCGACAACTCGCTCCAATAACTTTCCCGCCTCATCCAGAAGAAAGCTCGGCCGGTATGCGGACGGTAGTCCGCAGGCCGACCCTTCTTCCGGAANAGGACAAGCTTGGCCTGCTTCCATTCTGGGGGGAACCACCCTGTCCTTAGACAGTCGGTGAAAATCTGCTTGAAGCGNGCTTCCAGGGGACCCTGTTCAAAAGCCAGATCCAGGACTCTGCCGGGCACGCCGTCGGGATCAGGAGCAGTGCTCTTTCGTGTCATCCGACGAACGGCTCAGCGCAGCTCCTCCTCTGTGACCTCCAGCTCGTCGGACCACTCAACTGGGTCCGACTCCGGCTCCGGAGAGGGCCACTCACCTTTCTCATCAGGGAAGAACGAGGTAACGACCCTCTCCAGAAGCTGGGAGTCGAGACTCTCCGTGATTGGGAGGGCCCACGGGCAAAACTTGCCCATAACAAGCTTGTATGGGCGCCCCCACGGATCAGCGTCGAGAGTCACGAGGAGCTCCTTCCACGCCCTGGACTTGGCCTAGCTTATGGCAGTACGAAGGGCTTTTCGTGCTTGACGATACTCTTCGTACGCCGCCGTTGCTTTTGCCACTCCCGCCACATCCTTGTGGCGGAGGGCATGGGTGTACTGGTCTCTGGATCTGGCGCACGCCGCCCTGAGGTCAGCTATTTTGCCAGTCCACCAGTACACCGACCTCCGGTTCGGCGGCCCGCGAATACGCGGCATCGCGGCGTTTCATACCATAACCTGCGTCTCGCCAAGCCACCGAACTTCCGTCCGGAAGTCGCGCGGCTCAGCCAAAAGAGCCGGCCAAACCGCAGCTTGAACAGCGGCGGACAAGATTTTTGGGTCCAGCTTACGCAAGACCCACCCCGAGGGTGGGGGTCTTCTCGCCAAGGGGCGACTTCGGAGTTGGTCAAAGAGCACGGAGACCTTCAGTAATATATCTATGATCAGACAAGGTCTCCATGTCATTCCTGACCCGCCATCCGNACACACAGCGCGCAGCCGGCGGGGAGGCAAGGTTTACGTCCACTACAGACCTCCCGCATGCCATCCCTTCTTCCTCAAAGGTAGGAAAGGAGCCATCCATGCCGTCCTCCTCCCGGGCGCCGGGGCGGCCTCACGTAGAGGCCACGCCTCCCGCGCCTGTGGAGGACATAAACATGGACTCTTCAGTGAAAGACGGGCTGAATATGTCGGAAACGCCCCAACACTTATCCCCGTCGGCGGCGGATGAAGGGCCCAGGTCCCTCCAAGATGTGGAAAGCCGGTTGATGGACAAGCTCGGGAAGAAACTAGATATCTTCTATGAGCAAATCCATCTCCGGTTTCTCCGCCCATCTCTGGGTTCCGCCAAGGGGGAAGTGTTGCGGGTAAGGGGACAGGAGCAGGGAACAAGCCGCCCCCAAAGGCGGCTGNGCCGNACGCATGTGTGCAGCGAGCCTTAGTTAAGAACTACAAGCCCGTTAGCCGCCGCGAAGGCCTCTAAGGCCTCACCCTTTGGGTCGGTCTTGGGGAACCCCAAGCCGGAGACTTGGAGTTAAAGTCCCCCAGGACCAGCATTGGACGAGTTTGGTGCCGGTGAACGACCCGGCCCAGCTTGTCCAAGAACCCCTCCAGTTCCTCAAGGGTTCTCGACGGCGAGAAGTAAACCCCCATCACCNTTAGTTTCCCCCATTAGATTACAACAAACACTCTGCCTCTCTTCAAAGGAGAGAGAACCGAAGACTCGCAACCATCTCTCCTGCGGAAGTATGCTACGACCGAGCTGTTTTCCAACCCCGACCACGACGGGTGGTCAAGAACATTGTACGGCTCGGCCACAACCGCGATTGCCCCGTTTAGTTCCGCGAGGCTCTGGACCATAAGGTCCTGAGTCCCGCGGCAATGGTTCAGGTTACCCTGGAGGAGGACAGCCATTACGCTGTCGGTGGAGTTTCTACCTCCATCTCCTCCTCCAGGGTACCATTCACCGGGGTAAGCTGGCTAGCCCCACCTGCAACCGCTGCCTCAGCTGGAGTGGCAGCGGGACTTCTTTCTGGCGCGGGGGTGGGACTTGGCCTGGTTCCCGCAGCGGCCTTCTTTGCCCCGCGTTTCCTTTTGCGGGGAATCGGGGCGCAGGCTTTTCCACTCAGACGGTGGCCCGCAGGCCTACCAAAGTCGGTGCAAAGCGGACACTTTATCGTGGCCGCTTTGCACCCCGCCGCCTTATTACCTGAGTCACCACACCGGTAGCACCGGCCCCTCCTGTCCTCCTCCGGCGCGGTGTAGCGACAGGTCGCTGTTACGTGGCCGTGCCGGAGGCATCTGAAGCATTNTAGGGGCCGGCGCTCTAACGGCTCAACCGACGCCTTTACCCACCTCATCAGCAAGGATCCAGCACCCACGACTTTGCGCGCAGCAACGACGGGGCACTGGATCCACGCCGTGAACAGGCCGTTGGGGGAAGCGCGAGCTTGACTGACCTTTATATCGGCCAGCCGACAACCTCTAACGGTCGCCACGGCTGTCTTAATTTTGTCCAAGGTTACGGACTCATCGAGGCCCCTCATGCAGAGATCGCATGTCTTAACGGGCCTCGCTATCCGCACCTCGGACTCTTCCAAGGTAGCGACCATGCCAGACCGAAGTTTGTCTGCCTTCTCGTCGCTCTTGTCCCCGGGGATTTCTAATATGAGGGCTCCCGTAATGACCCTTTTGACCACAACGTCGGGGATGCCATAATCCTCCAGCGCTATGGCCTTCCTTGCCTTAGCCAACATCCCCCCGACGTCTGCCTCGGATGCGTGATGGCCGCATGGCGGGGAGGCCTACTCACCTTTGGTTGAGGCGGGCGCTGCCCGGGTCTGGGCCCTTGAGCAGCGGGCTTCCCGCCTCTCCCCAAGGTAGCAGGAGTACCCTCCTTCCTCTCTCCCTTCTTCTTCCGCCCCACTACCTGAGACCAAGTCTCTCTTGGTGAGGCCGGGAGAGCGGGTCAGTCGAGGGGCTGGCTGGGGGACTCAGGCTGCGTCGGCGCGTGAGCCTTGGCTCCGCCGGCAGCGGTCGCGGGTCCTCNACTTTTCTACCGATCCGCTGTCTCTTTCTTTCCTTTCTTCTTCTTGTTTTTCTTCTTCCCCTGCTTAGCAGGAGAAGAAGTTTCCCCTTTGGGGGCGGCTTGCTCCCTGCTCCTGTCTCCTTACCCGCAACACCTCCCCCTTGGCAAAACCCAGAGATGGGCGAAGAAACCGGAGGTGGATTTGCTCATAGAAGATATCTAGTTTNTTCCCGAGCTTGTCCATCAACCGGCTCTCCACATCTTGGAGGGACCTGGGCCCTTCATCCGCCGCCGGCGGGGATAAATGTTGGGGCGTTTCCGACATACTCAGCCCGTCTCTCACTGAAGAGTCCATGTTTATGTCCTCCACAGGCACGGGAGGCGTGGCCTCTACGTGAGGCNGCCCCGGCGTCCGGGAGGAGGACGGCATGGATGGCTCCTTTCCTACCTTTGAGGAAGAAGGGATGGCTCGTGGTTGTAAGGGAGGAGGGGTCAAGCAGCCTTTAAGCTTGTTCCCCTCCNAACTCCCTTCAATCTCGCCATTCTGAGGAAGATTANTTTCCTTTTTAGNTCCCCTAGTTCCTCGTAGAGCGCGTCCACTTCACGGTGGAGAGTCTTGTTCTCCTGCTGGACGCTGTCCAGCCGTGAGTAAACAGCGCCNTTCTCCACCTTTAAGGAGGCGACNTTTTCACGAAGGGTCGACACCTTGGTTCCCAGCCGAGCGTTGAGTGTCCCGAGGCGCCGAACCTCTTTCTCCGACTTTGTGCAATTGGCCACGATATTACCGGCCTGTCGCAAGCCGCTGGCCGCCTCCTTAAAACGGCAAACNAACACGCCCTTCAAGTTTTTGGACTTTCGGGCCATGTCCTCCACCGACGCTGCCAGCTTGGCAGCCTGTACGACAACCTGTTCGGTCGCCATGTCCTCTGACATGACGACCCCAAAAGGCTGTCCCTCCGCAGTGCCTTCCGCCCGGTTAAGGGTAGAAAGCGCGCTCTGAGAGCGGGTTGGAACTCGGATGGCGTCGAAGTCATTAAGCAACTCCTCCTCAGCCCTAAGCTGCAATTCCCGCTTCTTGGCCTCATTCAAGCTGCGCTTGGCGGCAGCTAGGCCTATATATTCCCCGGTTGTTAGGGAACGGCGCCCCCGCCTCTTTTTCTCTCCACAGCTATTTGTTCTCTTGGGCGACCCAAGAGGCTGGGAGGGGCGGGACTTACTGCACGCCTTGTGTTGTTGTTGGGGTTTCGGCGGCAGTACCGACCTCGTTTCCGGAACGACCTTGAGCTCCGAATCGGAGCCATCGTCCGGTAGAGGGACGTCCGTCGGCTCGATCTTTTCTAGAATGACCCGGCAACTACCGGGACACTCCTTCCCGGCACCAAACGAGCCGGACTGAGCCGTGGAGTGGGTGGATAGGTGTTGTCCACCTGCGCCCTCTTCTTCCTGCTCCGAGTCCGAGCATAACCAACTCGGACTCCGAACACGTCTTGTGTTCCGGCCCCGTGAGGGGCCGAAACACAGGGATTTGCTTCCCTCGCGAACTGCTGCGTTGGCAGCAGTTTTCGCAGACGCATTTTTCTGTGTTGCCCCTGCGGGGCACGCAACACAGAGCCCGTCGTCAGATGACGACCCAAGGGTGGCCGGGACAGTACCACCCAAGTGCCGGGACCTGGCCGTCCGTTCGATCTGGTTTGGTACGTTTTTCTTTTTTTCCTTGCGCTCCATTAAAGTGTTTACAACGTAGGGTTTTATTTTGGGGTCACCTTCCCCTAGGACGGTTGACGACCAAGTCTGACGAGCCTGCCCTGCNCGGGTTTCTTGCTTTGGTGTTGTCCTTCCTCTAGTGCGGCTTCCCCACGTGGGGTAACGAGCCTGCACGCCCGGATTTAAAGTCAGGATTTTCTCCCCTATCCCAGTTGCCCCATCTTTGGGGACTAACGGAGCTGAGAACTCCGGGTTTTTGTTTGAGGTTTTTCTTTCTCTATTCCCACTCTTAGTACGGGAGCTTGGTGAGGGACCTTCCTGGCATGGGTGACCCTGCCAGAGACTCAAAGGAGTCCTCGCCAGTATAGCTTCCTCACTTCACCGCTCCCAAACCCGGGCACCACGACAAGATGGTAGGAAATTGCCCGAGGCCCAGATTAGACTTAGCCTAACTCTGGATCAAAGTTCCCGGACTACTAACTCAAGGTACGTATACCCACAAACCACTAAACACTTGAATTGTCTTTTTTCTTTTCAAGATCACCGTTTCTTTTACTCAGCAACATTTTGAAAATTTGCTTAATTCAAGCTGTCCTACCCTACCACGACTAACGTTAGGTAAGTACCTAACCCGGCAAAAACTTATAAAATGTTTTTTATTTTTTCAGGATCGTTTTTTTACTGCTTACGCTAGCGTTTTAATTGATTTTTCCCAATTTTAACTAACCCTAGGTACGTACCTAATCTTATACTCAATTTTCAAATTGTTACTAAAACTTAGCCCAACTACTTATATTCCACAAACAAGTTTATCTACACCGTTTTGTTCACAATTCAGTGTGTTTTTTAAATGTCATTTTNGTGAATGGCTTTTTCACGTTAGATCATTCAAAAAAAATAAAATNTAAATAAAACTTTTTTTCTGATTCTACAATATAAAGCCGTGGGTATTATGCGCCCCGAACTTTGATTCCTTAATCGCTAAATATTAATACGGATACCATACTAAAAATATAAAACACGTTACAACATATACACATATCTTTATCAAATGGAATTTTGTTTGTTCTATTCAATTAACCACTTTTTGATTATTGTCTTTAAAACTTCAATCTTTTATTTTTATCTATTTTACGCAGATAACAACGTCCCCGGTTGCGGTTCTTCGTCCGCTTGGTTCTATTTGATTATATTTAACACTCCACGCTCCGACTGATGCCCCCGTTGACCGACGGTTGCAAAGATTAGGTTGTGACCGAACGACATACGATTTCAACTAAATGTTACGGTCGCCACCTGCTTTAACTTTCTAAGCATGAAGGAATCACTTATTTTTCTGTTGCAGGGAACGGACTCACCAAGACGTGGTCGCCTTCCGCCTTGGATCTTGCCGCTGCCGGATTTTCGTCGAGACTCTTTGGATGATGGTACGCTTGGACCAGCGATCGGCTCAAGTCTACTACCAGCAGGAACACCAGGTAGGTATATATTGTTCAATAAATTGCACACTTTAAGTTTGTATATAAAAATAGTTAATAAAAACACTTTTGTTCAGTGTAATAACTACACCAGTGTTACAGTATTGAGTCGGCTCGCGACTGTTATATATCGTTTCCGCCCGAAGTGCATGCTAACGCGACTTGGAACGCACTCCTGTAGGGAGCGTTTGGCTTTGGGAAGAAACCTCGCCTTCCCCACTCCCAGTCCGCACATGCGCAATCGACAATAGGCGTAAATTTTTCTAAAAGTGGAAGATTTAAATAAAGTTGTTTATTTAGGGATAAATAAACATTCTTGTTTAATTTAAACAACAATTGTGACTTTGACCAAAATTAGACTTATACAATTCTAACCGACTTTGGCAAGTTAGGCAAAAATTTAAATAAGACTACTTTTGATCAACCACGTTCTTTTGATTGAAAAACTTACTCCCAACGTTTCCCCAACTTATTTCTAATTTTTCTTTTATTCTCGGTGGAGTCGTTGCTGGACAAGGCATCTCACCGGTTAAGTATCAACTTTAGGTAAGTATCAACTTTTTTACATCAATTATGTCTAAAACTTAGTGAGATACATCTACCAACAAAGACGTACTTGCTTCGGCAGTACATATACTAAAATTGGAACGATCTACCAACAAAGACTCGCACACNCACACGCAAAATCACTGACAATTAAATTTTCTTCTAGGTTAAGATATCGCCGGAGGACGCATCGCAGGTAAGTCCTTTTTTTTTAATGAGGAGAAATGCATTATGCACCCCCGCCCTATGGGGATTTAGGCGGGGAGTGTGGGACTCGCACCCACTAAAACCCCTCAATAGCCTCCACCAGACATAATGGGGGAGCCTGTGGCAGCAGGAAGGCTATTACTTCTCCCCCCCTAGTCCAAGACTTGTCCCCAAAGGACAACGCCCCCTTTCACCGTTGCCTTTGGGGTTGCGGCAGGAGGAGGGGGCCATAGCCCTCCTCAAGCCGCCCCTCCCTGGGGATTTGAGCAATAGCGTGGCAAGTTCCCCAACCCCAGTCCCCGCCCCCCGTGACCGAAGTCAAGAGGGGTTAATACAATTTTTTGTATCCCTTACCTGCGACCAAGCAGCCCCTTGACAGGGGCTGGGTCCGANGGTCACGCCCAAGCCGTGACCCCTCCACCTCGAGCACGGAAGCTGTTTCCAAGTCGAGCTTATTTGCTCGACTTGGAGGATTTAAGTCCCGGCTTTTTTCTTCCCAGTGAAGAGGAGGCCGACTCGCTTCTCCTCTGCCGCTTGGGAGAGGGCTCCTTGGTGGAGCCTCCCCCTGAACCCGGCGCTTTTTGCGCCGCACCCTTGGTTGACCGGGGCTCAGCAACTTTGCGGTCTCTGGTCCCAGCCACTTTCTTTTTGGGGAGAGGGGGAAGCACCGCGCCGTCCCCACCCCCCTGTTCCCCGGTCTCCAGCTCTTTCCGGAGACCGGAGGGCTCTTTACTAGAGGCAGAAGCCCCAATGGCCTCCCCCCTTTTTTCCGTGGAGAGCTTTGTGCTCTCGGAGGAGGCGGACGGGAGAGGAACATCCTCCCGCCCCTCGCCCTTCTCCGGCCACAGCCGGGCCATGCCCTCCTCCGAGGAGAGGAGATAAACCCCCTGTCCATCCTCCTCCCAGCCGGAGAAGTCCCCGCCAGACCCGGCACTTCGGGACCGCCGCTTCCTCCTCTTCTTCGGGGAGGAGTCAGGCACCGCCCCCTCCCCGCCTTNCTTGCCACCGAGTGGCAGCGGAAGCGCCGGAACTCCGGCGCCCCGCCTGGTGGCTGTTTTCCGTTGAGGATTGGGGGNGCAACTTGCGCCGCCCATCTTATGGTTCGCTGGCTGCCCCCGGCTCGCACACAAAATGCACTATCGCAGGTAAGTCCCTAACACCTCAATTGTGGGTAAAACTTGGTGGAGTATTTTGCTGGGTGATAACTATTTTGGACGCGAAGTATCACAAACAATTAGTTTTTCAACCTTTGTTTCAGCTGGTATTAATTCCTAACTTCACACAACAGATTAGTACGCCTAAATTTTAATTGTGGTTGAAACTCGACTATCCGCTCTAACTATTACCGAATCGCGCCCATACACAGTATTGCCGACAATTAATTATTTTTTAATTTTTTCATCTCGGGCTAGGCTGTTCCCAGGTACCGCACTGTACCACGGTTAGTCCTGCCCGGCACAAATGTGAAAATGACTTTCACATATCACTTTCTTTTACCTTTTCATCTTACTATTTTTTCATAAGCGGAGTCCTAGTCACAAATCGGGTCATGTTAACACAATGTCTAATTTTAAATGTCAGAAACCAAACATTTGTAATTGTGGCCCAAACTTTGCCAATTACTCCAACTACCAAAGCTTGACAACCCGTGAAAATTTCGTCAACAATTTATACTTTTACTTTTAACTAACTTCTCTTTCTCTGTTTCAGATGCCTGCCGTACCAATCCCTTGATGATGCGGACCAACCCGGACATCGTGGGACTATTACCTGGGTAAGTACAGAACTATCTTTTTTATACTACCTCAATTGTCCGTTTTATTTTCAAGTTTGATCATCCATCAAGCAACTGGTAAATTCACGCAGCTACACCAACTTTAAAGTAGGTTAGTATTTTGTCAGTATCTAACTTGATGTACCTAACTTTTACAGTTTTCTAGAATTGTGGACCAAACTTTGCACACACGCTTACAACACGCAAATACGTCAACTCCAGAAGTTACGCCAACAATTAAAAAAGTTAGTCTTAACAATATATGTAACATTATTGTTATAAAGTGTTTGTCAAATTAAACAGTGTGTTTAGTTATGTGTTTTAGTTATGTGTTTTAGTTATGTGTTTTAGTTATGTAATTTCAGTACGTATTATCAGTTAGTATAAAGTGCTTGTTTTAAAGTCATCGAAGCTACCGGAATCCAACGCGAGGATCCAGTCAGCGTTTGTTGCGCGAAATGTGATAGCGCGTCCAAGGACGCGTTGACCAAAGGTCGCACGCGCGGCCGAAAAGATGCAATGGTCCGCATTGCACTTTTCAGGAACCGGATATCGTCCGACTTTTCCTCAGCCAATCACGATTGATTAGCTGAGGCATAAAAGCCGGTGCTAGATCGTGCGTGGGTAGAATCGTCCCGAATCGTGTTGCGGCCGGAAGCTCTGCGCGACAGAGCATCGTCTATTCGTACTTAGAAGAATAACGCGGGTGTTAATAAAGTGTAACTAAAAAGTGGAATAAGACAACTATATTTCTTTTCTACAATTAAGGTATGAAATAGTGTTATTTCTTCCCGACGTCCCGGGGCGGCATCCCCGACTTCACGTGCGGTAACATTATTAAATATCAGTTTGGCAAGTAGCTTCTTCTACATTGGGCTGCTCTAAAACAAAAATAAATTTTCTTTGATTTGATGTAAATATAAAAATGGGCCACATATATATACCCCGAGCAAGTGTTTCAAAATAATTATAATGAATGTGTATTATAAAATATAACATAAAATCTAAAACAACACGTACATACATATATTCAAAAGTTTTGCTTACTCTGACTAAAAAAAATGTTTTGATTAAAATGTTTTTTAATCCGGTCGCACCACTTCACTTCTGCTCCCGTGACAGTGTTTCCGGCTGTTTTTCGTCCTGGCCAGCGTCTCACTAAATAGCAGTTCGTCTCGGAGCCAGGCATACAATACAAGGCACCCGGAGATTGTGCCGTCCGCCCCGAGTGTGAGTGTTGCCCCCGGTATTCCCCGGTTGCAAGGTTAGATTAAATTGTGACCGGACGGGCTCGTATTTTGCGCGGATAATTACGGTCGCCACCTACTTTGACCCTCTGTAGGAAGGATTGACGGCGCTTGTTTTGTTTACGGGGAACGGACTCACCGGAATGATGACCATCCGCCTAATCTCACTGAATCCTCTGCTGCTGGAATCCAGGATACTTTGAATTGCCCGGCTCAAAACTTCCACCAGATAAGTATTTAATGTTTGATAATGTGTAAATAAAACACTCTATATTTAGTCTATCAAATAGTTTACACAGTAACACTTTTATTTTGCCGTTATATACAACGTATGTTACACTATGGCTAGTGATAAGAAAAATAATTCGCCCGATTATCTATGTCTCGATATATATATGATTGAGACTCGAGACAAACAACTTGAGCAAGACACATTTTAGCAACGACCGGTTTCTTCAGGAGCTCGTGGTCAACTGCTGTGCGACAAGTCTGGCTTCGCTGCGAAGGCTCGCTACCCCTACCAGACGTCCGCGCATGCGCATTCCTTTTTAAGCGTATATCTCTCGAATTATAAACAAGACTTCGTAAAACTATCTCATTAACCTNCCAAAATCTTTTATCAAAGTTTGATTAACGTTTTATGTCTTCTCATAGTACTTTTGTTATAACACAAAAAGTTTGATTGTGGTAAATTTTCACTCATGTCGTCTTGTTTACGTTTGAGAAACATATTCCCAAAGTTTCCTTGACTTATCTTAACTTTTCTTTCTGTTCCAGGTGGAGTCGTTGGTAGACAAAGTATCCCGCTAAGATAGGTAAGTATGAAAATGTAACTATTTTATTGTGGCTCCAACTCAGCGAGATAACTCTGCCAACAAGGACTTGCACGTATGCAATATCTCTAACAATTAATTTTTCTTTTCAGGCTAGATCATCATCGGAGGATGCATCGTATCCGCAGGTAAGTACCTAACCCGATCAATTGTGGGCAAAACTTGGTGAGATGTTTTACCGAGTACAGACTATCACGCACGCAAAGTGTTAACAATTGAATTTGCCACCTTGGTTACGTGTGNAGTCAGTCTCCAAGAATCACACTNNTCGACGGGTTAGTATCTGAAATTTCTAATTGTGGGTAAAACTCATACTCTCGCTTTGTCTACTAAAGACCTATGCACACGCGCAATATCCGGGACAATTAAACTTTTTGGTGTTTCAGATAAAGTTAGTCTTTGATGGGACTATATTTTGGGTAAGTCCTAACCCTACAATTGTGCGTGAAACTTGCGGAGACGTTTCACCAACCGAGGTACATTACGCACGCAAAATATTGCTGACAATTCAATTTTTACTTTTTAATTCTTTCATCTTGGACTAGTCTTTCCCAGAGACAAATCGTTTCATGAGTTAGTATCTGCCCGGTACGATGTAAATACTATGTTCACATATTAACCCTTTGCCTTACTACTCCTTCATACACGGAGTCTTGGTCACAAATCGGGTTGCTCACTCATGNTAACACAATGTCCAACTCTCAGTGTGGGAAAACTGACATTTTCAATTGTGGCCCAAACTTTACCAATAATCGTAACTACGCAAGCTCAACAATCTGTACAAGTTTTATTAACAATTCGTATTTTGAGATTTTACTAATTTTTTTTTCTGTGTCAGGTGCCTGCTGTCCTCACCACTAGATGATGCGGACTAACCCGAACATTGTAGGACAACCAGTTAGAGTAAGTACACAGTGCGTCATTGAATCGCGGAATAAGTGCAGGATCGGAGAGCAAGCGGGGCGGTTGCTCGCCAACAAGCACCGTACGAATTGTACGGCCCGCTTGCCCTTNGATCCCCGCGTCAATTCCGCGATTCAGTGACGCGCTGTGTACAAGCACTCACTTTTTTCTACCACCTGAATTGTTTATTTTATTTTCAGGTTTGATTGTTGCTGAAGTGATCGGCAAATTAGTGCAGTAACACTAACTTTAATGTAGGGTAGTTCTCACGGCTAGTTGCGACTAACTTTTGCTTTTTTCAGAATTGCTGCTGAAATCTTGCGCATATGCTCAAAACATGAAGACACGTTAATTCCAGAAATTATGTTTACAATTTGAAACGTTAGTTTAGTCTCATATTCGTGACATTACGAAATATCAGTTTTGCGAGGAGCCTCTCGAATAAGGCTACTCTATAAAATAAAAAAAATAAAATTTTCAATTGATTATATAAACACTAGTGGGCATTATGCACCCCGAGGATTCCTTAACAAGTACAAGTATAAAATAAATAAAATTTATAAGATAACAAACAAACAAATTTATATATATATACATAGTATCCATCATTCGCTCTGTTTTAGAAAATAAAATTATCTCTGATTAACTGTCTCTTGTTGGTCATTGTTTTTACTCTGACACGGGTGTCGGGATCCTATGTTGTTCTTCAGCCTGATTGTTGTTCTAATCAACGCGGCGTCGAACAATACGTTCGTCTCTGATACCGGCAGGCAGAAAATCGGACTCAGCGACGTTGGGACCACCTCTCCGGCTGCGGGGATACCCCTTCTGGCCGACGGTGACAAGGTTGTGACCGGGGTCAGGTACAGATCTAATCGGGTACTCACGGATATTGCGTTGCCACGGTCGCCAGTTATTTTTTCCACCAAATAATAAGGTTACAATCCTCGTCTCTTCTCCAGGTTTGCCGCTTGAGTGCCGAACAAGGCCAAGCCACTCGATTCGCTCAGATGGACAAGATCCACGGAGATACGAACAACAATACAATGTAGTCTTCCTTTTTCTTAAAATGTGTATTTATACAACAACTTATGTTTGCAATAAACTTTCTTAGACCACTCACTCGTGATTTTACAAATTATGTGAGCCATCAGAGGCTTGTTATATATCGCGCTCGAAAACATGCGTCTATCTTAATCTCTACTTCTTTCTCCTTCAGTACCTTTTCCACTTCCCATCTCCAATCACCTTTTTCTCTTTGTACCCCTTTCATTATTAAATTCTTCTTCTTTCTATCTTCTCTTTCTCTCCATTCCAAGTTTTTGTCTATTTGTTTTACTCTTTTTTTCAATTTGTTCTCCTTTACTCCCTTTTCTTCTTTCTCTTTTTTCCCTATTCTCTCTTTTTCTTTTAGTATTTTCTCTAGCTCTTCAATTCTACCCTTTATTATCTTATTCTCACTTCTTAATTTTTTCTCTTTCTTTTTTCATTCCTCCATTTCCTTACTCACTTTTCCCACTACTTCTATATACTTCTCTATTTCCCCTCTTATTTTACTTAACTCTTCCCACATATCTCTTTCTCTTTTTTCATTTTNTCCTTTCTTTGCTCCCTCCTGCATAGGTGATCTTTGCACCTTCTTACTCTTTCTAAACACCTTATCCTCATCCTCTCTTTCCACCTCCTTCCAATCCTCTCTTGTTATTCTTTTCCTTTTCAGCCACATCTATAATCCCAGGCCCTTGCTCGTTGTCCTCTCTCTCCCTCCTCCCTCTATTTCCTTCACTCTTTTCATTCTATTCTTTTTCTTCTTTCCTTCCCTCCCCATACTTCAACTCCTTCTTTTCGGACAATCCCTTGCACCCTTACACTTTCTGCCCCTTTTATTCTTTTTCTTTTTTGAACTATCCTCTTTTATATTTTCTGCTCTCTTTACACCTTCTGCATCTCTTCCTTATCCCGTCCCTCCTAATCTCTCACAATCCCTTATCACTTCCAGCTCTTTGACCCTCTTTTATTCTCTTTCCTACCTCCACTCACACTCTCATTCGCCTCTCCCAGTCTCACCCTCACTCTCCACACACTCTCACTACACTCATATCTACTTTTTCCTCGTCACACTCAACTTTCTACTCTGCCTTTTCACAACAATCTTTCACATACGTCGCCGGAAACGGAAGTCCGCGTCGGAGTTTTATTTGCTCTAATTTTTATGAGTAGTGTTCTTTCTGGCCCGGAGATATCCGGATTTATTTAGGATGTTTAAACAATAAGTTTCTTTGCTTGTTATTATAAAATTTCGGGTTATTACTAGGCGCGGTTTATCTTTTCGGGCGCCACTGCAATTTCTGTTTGCTTTCCTATCGTCTGNAGTCCCAATCTCCAAACGATAGAAGGCCTGCTCGGATTATTTATTGCTTTTTATTATTTCCTAAAAGAGAAATTTATTATGCGTTGGCGCGTTGCATTGCAAGAAATATAGTCCAGCCAATAGGGAAAAAACAAACACTTTTTTGTGCAAAAATGTTTAACCGAATTCCGATTACATTACCTTGTAGTGTGCGCTTCATTGATGAATCCTTATTGTCGTGCAACCAAAATTTTTTGTCAGAACTTGTTATAAATGATGATTAAAAGTGCTGAAAATGGGTTTTTTGCTTTTATCGAAGAACTGCTAGTTAGGGAAAAAAGTTCTAAATAAAAGTTGTAGGTATTGAAAATATCTTTCGTTTAAGCTATCAATCGAATGAATCAGATATTATTAATAAACAATATATAAAAAAAGTGCCAAGATTTGAGCAAATAGGTTAACGTTAATAGGTTTTCTGAGGACAGAATCGTAAAGAGCTCGTCGAGCTACCCCAAATTAAAAAAAAACCGTATCAATACGATCAATATTAACCGAGATATTGCCATTTTTATGAATTTGAAGTGAAAATGACGCTACGCGCGCAAGTCGCCGCCGAGCGCAGCGGCTGCGGCCCGCTTACTCCCAACACCGGTCTTTATTTTTGTATGTACTTGACATACAAAACCTTTCTTTAGCACTTTGTCAATAATGCTATACTATACTGAATTTCTTCGAAACTTTTCTTGATGAAAGTGTAACTCTTCTACTCCATATCNCCACAGTTTCAGATCTTAATATTAATAATGAAAGGAGCTGCAAATTTTCAAAAAAAAAAAATTATCTTGGCTTGTACGTAACGTAGGATAACGACTTTGTTTTAAATACGCGTAAAAATATCAACTATCGAAATATCAAATCAGTAAAACGATATAGTTATTAGCGTCAAAGTTACTTCATTTGTTTATAAGCAAAAAACGACCATCATTTTCAACGTCATTTTTGGGTGTTTTTAAATAACAATTTTGATTAAATATCACTTGTAATAGTACAACTCTTTCAGAACAAAACTAGATCACGCTGGTTGCTGTATCATTGTGAAAAAGCGACATAATTAAGTGCAAAAATAGAATGTTTGGGCTAAACAAATGCATTTATTCACAAACTATATGATATTTCCGTTTGAAAGTTTACATACGTTTTAAGAGTAGCAAAGGCCATATTGTTGATAAATTTCAAAGCTCTGTGCTAATTATTACAAAAATTATTAACAAGTGAAAAAACATTCATTTTTGGGAGGTTTTTGCAATTATCTCGATAAATATTTGCTCAATTCATTCGATTGATAGCTTAAACGAAAGATATTTTCAATACCTACAACTTTTATTTAGAACTTTTTTCCCTAACTAGCAGTTCTTCGATAAAAGCAAAAAACCCATTTTCAGCACTTTTAATCATCATTTATAACAAGTTCTGACAAAAAATTTTGGTTGCACGACAATAAGGATTTATCAGTGAAGTGCACACTACAAGGTAATGTAATCGGAATTCGGTTAAACATTTTTGCACAAAAAGGTGCTTTTTTTCCTTATTGACTGGACTAATAGGGGACCGTGGAGTCTTCAGGACTTAACAATATAAACTGTCTGACAATTTAATTTTTTACACATCTATTATATTTATAGATGTGATGTCTAGCACATAAAATGTCCAACACATTTATTTTGTACATATCTATTATTTATAACTATGATGTCTAACATATGAAATGTTCGACAAGTAATTTTTTAGACATCTATTATATTTATAGATGTGATGTCCAACAAAATAATTTTTTAACAATTATGACTTAAGGCTCGTTGAAATTAATAACAAGAAATATATAAGGCCTTACGAGCCATTCGCAGGATGTTTAAACGGAAACTGTGCGTGTATATATATGTATATATATATATATATATATTAGTTCTGCCGCCCGAATTATAAATTTTTGTATTTTTTCCAGCACCCACCTCACTTTCAACAAATAATTNGAGTAAGTAAAAAAATATATATATTTGGGATAAAATTCCATATTATACGAGGGTTGAGTGTATGTGTGTGTGTATATTTATTTATCTTAAAAAAAACATACTTACAGTTCAGAGAACTACGAGAGGTGTAAGAGCTGGAAGACGCCAACAACAAGATCAATTTATGCGATTTTTATGGCAATTATCCAGCTCGTCGTACTATTGAGGCCGAGGAAGAAATCGAGGAAGAGGGTAAATATAGATAATTAGAAATTGTTTCTATAAAGTATTTTTATATAATTAAATTTATAAATATATGACACAGAAATGGCACGCGTGGCGGNAGTGCAGCACCAAAATAATATTTTTATTTTTATTTTATTTTTTTATTTTATTTTTTTAACATTTTATTGAAGCATTTATACTTAGTTTGGTTTTTTTATTATTATTTTAAATTTTTTATATATTTATTATATATATTTCTTATATACTTTTATTTTATATTATTTTTAGTAAAGAATTACATTTTAATTGTACACTCCCTTACGAAAAAGAACTACTGCCGATTACATATAAATAAAGTCGATAATATAAATATTATTGACAATTACATAAGAATATTATTAGATATTACAGAGATCACTGAGAATATTATTTGCAATTACACAGAATGCCAGTAATTTTTTTGTATCACTGCCGCAATATATTACTGCCAGTAGTTCCTTTTTGTAAGGGCTTTTATTTAATCATAGATTGTATTTAAGAGAGCATCGTGTCTTCTTTCATGCTAAACTGTATTTATATTGTATATCTTAAATAGACAGTTCTATAGNTACAAAAGCATAAAAGATTAAAACAAGTAGTTTTTTAAAAACACAATTGCTTTTTTCTATTGTTTTATAACTATAGAACTGTTTAAGATATAAAAGTTTAGCATGTTGTGAACACGATNNTCTCTTAGATAAAAAATAAACATACAAAATAATATGTTAATTCTAAAATAATGTTAATCCTATTATATAAATAATTTTACTATGCATGATTTTATGTAAAATGATATTTTATATGATATATTATATGTTGTATAATAACAATACTTTTTGTAAAAAATTTGCATAAATACTTTCACTTCCACAATTGTTACTATATACACAGTTGTGTACTTTGACGCAAATGCGCATGAGCGCGTTGACTAAAACCTAATAATTGTGTAGTGAAATTTTTAAAACCTTTTGATATAATAAATAACAATACTTCATAAANGTTTTGAATTTATTGTGTCAACGTATTCTGTCAGCCAAAACATATAAGCAGTGTTGAAAAATCGAACCAGGCAGCACTGACAGCACCAAGGTGATGGAGAACTATAAAAAGTGCAAACATATTACGTTCCGTCTTTTTTCCACCAAGCCAACTATTACATAACACATTCACGTTGCGTTCGATGATTATAACTTGCAACGTTTTATAATTTTTTAAATGTAGATTCTAATTATCAGTTTGATGAAAGAAGACGAAACATAGTATGTCTGCACTTTTTCGTAGCCGAGACGCGCCTAACCTCCATCACCTCAGTGCTCTCAATGCTGGGCGGCTTGATTTTTGGCCNCGTTTCGATATTATTCACTGTCAGTACTAATACCAGTACTAAAAATTTGTACTTTATGTCACACGTATTTCCTTATTATTTGTTATTGTACAATATAAAAAATTCTCTTCTTATTTTGAACGTATGCATACATAGAAATCGCCACTAGTGACGACAAGAATTACATAGAAATAGTGACAAGAGAAAAGGCACGTTTTGCTCTGGCGGTGAAGTCGCGCATTAACTGTCCGACGACGACGACCATTTCTTAAATCTTATAAAACCTAATTTTTCGGGATTTTGGACTTTGGAGCGAGATAAATCCGTTGGGAAGGCACGGATGAAAAAAATTGCGAAATACTTTTTTTCGTGCCTCGATCTCAACTTTCGATCGAGTCTAGGCCGAACTCGATCGGTTTAGCCGTTGTTGA
This sequence comes from Pseudomyrmex gracilis, assembly GCF_002006095.1. Lineage (NCBI taxonomy): Eukaryota > Metazoa > Arthropoda > Insecta > Hymenoptera > Formicidae > Pseudomyrmex > Pseudomyrmex gracilis. The sequence goes on from NW_018021695.1 coordinate 36,713, forward strand.
GATCGGAAAATCTCGAAAAGGCTCTCGGCTAAATTTTGCGTATAAGAAGCACGGGGTACCTCGCGCAGCGCGCGCGCACTTTGTTTGCGCATATACTTGGCGCGAGGCACTACCGTGCCTCTTGATTTAATACCGATTATAAAATGCTTGCGGAACAATTGTATATAAATGAACATGACACTATAATAGGAAATTGCTTTGTATGAGCGTTTAGATATGAATTTTGATAGTAAGTTGTACTAATATTAAATAAAATGACACAAGCTGAGCTGCTTTTAAAACTTGCTATAAAACTTAGTGTCTAAACGCTCATAGACAGCAAGTTCCTATCGTAGTGCCATATTTAGCTTCATATGCAGTCTTTCCGCAAGCATTTTATAAATAGCACTAAAAACAAAACACAAACATTTCTCTTTTTAATCATCTGATTGATAAATAGTATTAAAAACAAAACACATAAACATTCCTCTCCTTAGTCACAAGTGCAAAAAGATACAATATGATTTCTGCCGAATATTTATGTACTGAAGTTTGTTTCTCATACACTGTTTTTGTTAGTATTCACAAAGTCTATGCACTTTGTGTACTTTTCTTGACACACATGTGACGCACGCACACACGCACGCATTTATGTGCAAAATGCGAGAAAATAAACGTCTGAGAGGTTTACATTTGGATACAGTTTTTTTCTATTCACAATGGTGTAGGTAATCAGGACGACGATTTGCTTAGAATATCAATTCTTATTTGCACGTCTTCATCTTCATTGAAAATCTGCAACATATCGCGTATGTGACATAAACAAATTTTTTTTTTTAATTGGGTATTTTATCTGCCTTTAGCTAATCTAGGCTATTAAGACACATCTATTGTCAAAGTCAGTTGAATTTTTTATACTTTTTCATGAGAGGATTGTACACTACTACCACGCGATACACGGCCTTCTTTCACAGTGGGCGTGCCCATCTGTGTCGGGCTCGCGTTCAAGATGTTATGACTATGATTGCCTTGTGGGAGGTAGATTAATTCGAGATTACACTCGAATCAATTTTTGGAGTCTTGATTTAATTCACCGATCAATCAATAAACTCGATTGAAAGGGAACGGCCCGGAAATAATCCTTAGGTGATGAGCGGATTCGAACTCGAGACCTCCGGGTTCGCAGTCTCTGCACTCAGGCCGCGAGATCACTGAGCCGGTCTGACATAAACAAATCTTCAATGCAGTATTGCGACACATGATGTCCGCATGGTGCGTGGAATTTAAAGACTGATTCACATACATCGCAGACTGTAAACATAGGAAACAAGTCTTGCGAATTCACTAATCACATTANTCGGCTAGCTGATTTGATCAATGTGATTTGATCAATTGGTTAATTTCGCGAAGCCTATTCCCTGCGACTCGCTTCTGCGTGTTATGTAGATTGGTTTTCAGATAAATAAGAATGTAATTATTCTTGTTACAGCAAAATACTTTTTACTTATTTACTAGATGCATTATTTTTAGTTATGAATTTCCGCGCTTTAAACGTCAGTCTTACGTTAGTGCCTTGTTATGTGTATCTATTGTTTCTAATAAATGTTTTCATTGTCTAAAAAACGGCGGCAAATATAAGAGAATATTAAAACCGTGGTTACATTTGTAATAATTATTTTTCCATGTTATTTTTATGTGTGTCTTTATCACGGTTTATACATTTAGGAAGTGTTCTAATAAGTTTCTTTTTTGTAAAAGCATTTTCTGGTTTATTAAGTATGATTATTTATTACCATGAAAGTAGTGATAAATGTCGCTTGTACTCTTTTGCTTTAACGCTGTTATAACAATGTTTAGTCTTTTATATGTAGTATGATGAACTTTTGCACTAACAATGTTTTAACAAAAGGAAAGATTTACTGCTAGTATTGAAAACTTGTAGCTACCGTTACACATGCCTTAAGTTGGTAATGATGGCAGTGAATAATTGTACGCCTTATCTGTAAAACATTGTGAGTGTAAAAGTTCGTTATATTATGTACAAAAGTCTAAGCATTGATATGACAGCGGTAAAGCAGATGAGTAAAAGAAACTGATATCATTGCACTCTGTAATAAATAAACATTTTGAATAAATCATAAAATTAATCTTCAGGACATATAATATTATTACCAAGAAATATATAAGGCCTTACAAGCCGTTTCCAGAATATTGAGCGGAAACTGTACGTTTATATATATATATATACATATGTAACAAATTCAACTCGTAAATTTTTACAAGTGAGTATATTTTAAATTGACATCTCAATTCTTAAATTTATACGGGATGCTGGATTTGCATCTCACATATGAGAGACCCCGGATACCCTCCTAACTAATTTTAAAATATTGCGAAAAAAACTCGGCCAGGAGTTGAACCTAGAATCTCCGGCTTTCCGTGCCATCACCTTTCTTATTAGGCCACCGAGGCACTTGGAGTTAGTCTCGCAATATTCATACATATATCGAAGATGGTCTGATAATGTTGTTAACGCTAATTTTCAGCCAGCGTAATTTAAACCATTATGACTTGAGGCTCGTTGAAATTAATTAATTTGTTTAAATTACGCTGGCTGAAAATTAGCGTTAACAACATTATCAGACCATCTTCGATATATGTATGAATATTGCGAGACTAACTCCAAGTGTCTCGGTGGCCTACCAGGAAAAGCGATGGCACAGAAAACCGGAGATTCCAGGTTCGACTCCTGGCCGAGTTTTTTTCGCAATATTTTAAAATTAGTTAGGGGAGTATCCGGGGTCTCTTATATGTGAGATACAAATTCAGCATCCCGTATAAATTTAAGAATTGAGATTTCAAGTAAAAAAATACTCACTTGTAAAAATTTACAAATTGAATTCATTACATGTGTATATATTGTGACGTTTTTCGGTGTTCTTACTGATTTCTCGCGTCTTCCCACCCGAAACGGAAGTGCAAAATCGGTACACGGACGGAAGTCCGCGAGATCGGGAACGTCTGTATCGGCAGGAAAGAAAAAAGTGGTCACACGAGCATACCACTGAGCCGAGCCGACAAATCCTTTGATGGAATTTTGGGCGCCAGACGCGTAACCGCGTCAATTTTTGCGTCGCTCGACACAACGGGCCGACTAGCTCGATTGGAACGGAGATAGGTTGGGTCTATTGTTTTTCGGTAACAGGCGGTCCCTCCAAGGATGGAAAAAAAGTGCGCGAAAGAGGTAAAGAGGCGTAAGCAAGCGCTAGGGTATTTCGATTAACAAATTTATTAATGTGATATTACAGAATGATAAATAAAGAAAAAGAACTATGAGATCAACGAAGGGTAAATAAAGAAAAGAAAGATAATATAAAAGAATGGTAAATAGAGAAAAGGAAATATAAAAATAGATGAAAGNTTAAACACGTACGGAAAAGCACTAACAGAAGATATTACACAGCCATCAATATGAACAGAACNCAAACACGCAAAAATAGCAGAATACGCCGCCACGTTGCGCGACCGAGGCGAGCTATTAAACANAGTCGAACGGTTAATGAATCGACAGCGGTAGAACCGCGTTCCTTTGCCCGAATCGCTAGGGGTGGCTCTTTATAATGCTGGCGGTAAAATAGCGCAAATGCACGGCCCACCCACGGCGACAAAGCTTTCGTTAGTTTATTTTTGCAGGAAGCAACTTAAGCAGGGAGCAAGCAAAGTCGAGGAAACGCGCAGCGCTCTCCGTTAACGTTCCGCCGGGCAACGCGATTTCATGCAAAATCGACGATTAATACGACAGNTCTAAGAGTCTCGCAAATGTCGATANGACAGCACCGCGGATCTCGCNCCGTAAAACCAATACGACAGCCGTACGGATCTCGGTACCGCAAAATCGATACGATAGCACGCGATATAGCAGCGCAAAACGATACATGCAAGGCGACAATAACAAACGAAAAATCAAGAATAGAATTACCGAAGTTACAACCAAAAATCTTACAAACTAAAAGTTNCTACTTGGCGCCTCCCGAGCGACTCCAGGGCTGGTCACAGTAGTTAACAAACTACTCGCGAAATCTAAACGGACTTAAGCCTACGAAGTAGTCTCNTACCACAAAGCCCCGTGAATCCGATTCTAGCCGCCTTTCAAACACCGATATGGCNAAGGTTTCGTTCTTGCCTGATACTCAACGCGAAAATTTGGCGACTAGCCTCGACACAGAACTCGGCACGCAGATTCGTGGCTGTAAGAAACAAGGCACCTTACCGGATATCGTCGTCCTGNGACATAATGCTTTGCCTTTCCGTTAGTTTCGAGACGGTACTCCCCGGGAATCCTTCCGTGCGTCCGACTTGTACAAAGGTTAGCGACCAAGAGAGCGAGGATCGCGGTCGATTCGGGGTCGATGCGCTGGGGCGCGCTAGGATCGCGTGGGGTCGGCCTTGCCAGCTAATCAGAGCGCGGTGAAGTATCAAGCGCGGCGCTCGCGATCGCGCGAGCTACTAGAGCACGANCCGCGAATTATGAACATGTTTCCCCTTTTGCAAGGTTCCTCCTTTGTCGGTCCGATCGTATCGTGTCCGGCTGGCTGGGGTGGACCTTCAGATGGTCTTCTTTCGGCACCGAAGCTCCTCCGAGCTGGTAGCTGGCTTCAAAAGGCAGATTGGCCCGCTAATCGGTGCAGGGGGTCACTGCAGAGTTGCCAGTTCGCGGACTTTTGCAGCATGCAGCAGCAGGTGGAGGGGATACGCACACAGGCGAACAGCTGTGTACGTGTGCGCTCGGAGCTTCGGCCAACTTCGAGCAGTAGAAGGAGAGGGACATACATAGTCGTTCTCTTTCT